>NW_004524601.1:11856793-11872082 GCF_000260255.1 Octodon degus
TCTTCTTCTCCGTCTTCTTCTTCTTTCCAACAAAACTCCCTTAGCCTCCCCTTTGGGCACATGATGCCGTTCCTCGACGTGGGGAGACCGCAGACTCAGCACATCTGACATCTAACACGTTGCATTATTCTCCTGGCACACTAGGAAAAGTTTTGCATTATCTTTGAAAGTACAACATCATAATAGTTTTTCACAAGAAAACAAATGATTATTCCATCATCAGAACATTATCCATTTCTTTGCTGTTCATTTTATAAAATGCCCAGGATGTACCTATTAATGCTAGCAACTTTATATCTATGACCCAAGGATCCATGTGACCTAACTACATTCACCGGGCATAAAAATCTTAAGCAAGGATAACAAGAACAAAGAATGAAGCCACACTTCCACACTAATGGGTAAAATATTGCCTGTGCATGTCTTTATATTTTATCCAAAAACACCAAACCAAAAAAAAAAAAAATTGATTCTGACCTTTCCATATAAACTTCAAATGCCACCAACCATTGTTTTAATTCCAAATCTGTCAGATTATGATATTTTTCACAAAAGAATGCAATTATTTGAGATGAAAAATTTTACTGCCATTTTCAAAAATAAGAAAACATTCCCATGAGCTGACATTTGATATTTTTTACTCTGTTCTTTAAAAGGCTATTTTTTAATGTTTTTGATAAACAGTAGACTTACACTGCCAACATATCATGGCGAAATCTAATTCAAAATGTCTGCTTGCTCAGTAAATAGACACCATCTTAGATCTGTTGTATTAGTAAACTTACAGACTTCTTGGATTGGGACTCTTTCAAAACCAAAATGAGAGATCCAGTCTGGCATATGCAAGAAATGGTAGGTCATTTAGCCAAACCAGAGCAGGGGGCAACCAAGCTTAGTGGTTAAGACCTTTCTAACCTCAGGCCTCTCTCCCCTCCATTTCTTGGCTCAACTCTAAGTTTATGTTTTCCCTTTCAGGTATCTCTCTGCCTCACTGTGGGTAGACATTCCAACTGGAACACAACATCCTCTTGCAGAAGGCCCCAAACACCAGGGAGCAGGGCCCAAATCTGAACCACAGCTGACAGGAGTCCTAGCCCTGGAGAAAATATGGTGGGCAGGCTCACTGGATGTGGGGGACGGCAGCGACCAGCTCAGATCCTATGGCCAAAATGCTGTCAGTGATCTAGACTGAAACTGGCCCTTGTCAGTCTCTGCTGCCTAAACATTAAGATCCTAGCAGACTCCTTTTCTCATTCTTACTCAATGAAAGCGTGCCTTAAAGGATGAGCAGAGGACTAGGGACCACTTCTGTGCATTGAGAAGTTTGAAAATGAGAGGAAACCTATGGTTTCCTCCAAAAAGATGGGTTCTGAGAGGACCAAACATCTGGGCGAGCGCTCTGTAAATATTGAGACATAATTAGACACCAGTTACAGCATATGCATCACCACACTTTAGGTTATCAGGGTTAAGTACCACAAATTGGGGCAGTTCTCTCCACTAGCCCCAGTAGAGAGAGGCCTGGGTACTACTGCAGAGCCTCAGCCTTCTAAGGAAGTAAATAAACCAGGTGAGCAAGCCCTTCTCATAGCCTCTCCTCCTCTCCCTCCCCTGCAATTCCTACCCTAGCACTGAGCACAGAACGCAGTCCCAGTGGACATCTTGGGGCTGGTTCATGAGATTTGGTTCTTCATCTTGCTATGGACAGAAATAAAAATATTCAGTGATGATTTTAGGGCCAGCCCAACAGGTTTCCCTATAATTTCCCTAGAATTAATTCCCTAAAATTAACCTGTATAATGAAGTGTGGCTGAAGTACATGATTATTTGTGGCTCTACTCATAAGCTGAGAACAAACATCCGGGATGTCTTAAAATAAATGTTTCATTTTATTCATTCATTTTTATTTATTTCTTTGTCTTTCGGAGACAAGCCCTTGCTACGCAGTTCAGGCTAGCCTTAAACTCACTCTGTAGCCCAGGGCACCTAGAACTCACAGTGAGCCTCCTTCCTCAGCCTCCCAGTTACTGGTTACAGATGTGTCCCACTATGCCCACCCAGCCTTAGGTTCTACTTCTTGCAAAAATAATGCAAACTAGTTCATGAAAACTAGGATCAATAAAAATGTATTGCCATAAACATATAAATAACATAGGTGGTAAATCTAAGATGAGTTGATTCGAACTTGAAATGCTACAGTAGCAAAACAGAATCTTGTGAAATGTGATTCTTCTCCAAATCACTGAGAACTGAAGCACCGCTCCACACCTGTGAGGTTTAAGATGGTTTATGTCTTTAGACAACCTGGCCTTCATCTTCGATAAAGAATAAGACTTTCACATTTAGGTTTGACATCTGCGTGAGATCTGAAAGGAACTTCAGCAGTAATTCACTCCACCCTCAGCCTGGAACACAAAGACTCCCCAGCTTCCCAGCAACAGAGTTGCTTTGTGTAGGTGGCACTATGAATCATGTTGCTTTAGCTCTCCTGCCTGCTAGTGATACGAGAAACGTATTTGCAGCCCAAGTCTAGCAGAGGTAGTGGATTTACAGGATGCGTTATTTCATGAATTAGCTCACCTGAGTTTCAATTTCCTTTTAAGCTTGTTTTGTTTCCTTTTTTATATAATACTTTGCTTTTAATTCTTTTAGGTGCTATGGCTCTGCCCTATTTTGGAAAAATATAAGATATACGTAGATGAATGAAGTTATAGCCCCCTTTCCTTTCCTTTTGTTTGACACTGCCTAAGGCAAGGCGGGCTCCTTAGCTGTGCTTTCCCTGCAGTGCCTTACTCAGGAAACAGATCAGCACCATCACCAGTATTTAATTTCTCATTTTGAATTTGTTCATGATAAATGGTATATGTTACAAATTTTGGAGCATAGATACAGAGAGCACTGACCTCCCTCCCCTTTGCTCTGCGGTGTCCACCCCCAAAGCCATTTCCTGGACAGAACACTGACCACTGATGACAATGTGATGTGTATCATTACTCTGTGTGTGTGTGTGTGTGTGTGTGTGTGTGTGTGTGTGGTATGCATCTGTAACTTTTTTTGTTTGTTTATTTTAACTTGGTATATCTTAAAAGGCCAGTTACCATTCCACTGTACGGATAACTTACAATTTACTTAACCAAGCATATTTTCTGCTGTGGAGTTATGGAAAGAATGGTACAAGGATGTTCTCGGTCTGTCTGTGCATTGCTGTATCACAGGCATTTCTGTCACTTCTTGCTTTAATTTAGTGTTCATAATTTTCTGCCCAACAAGAATTTGTAGAATCAAGATGATCAGAATGCCATATAAAATGAAAAATGTGCTCTGAGGGGCAGAGGGCTACTGCATAAGTACATTCCACGTTTGAGAGTCTAACCTTCATGAAGTCCTTCCTTTCCAACTCCAAAAGCTTAGACAATTTTCTGAATTTATTCTTTGGGATATTGAGGCTACCCGCTTGCCATCATTTCCAAACACTTGGTGAACACCAATGGGTGGTGGGAACAATGCCCCACTGTGGATATGGAAAGAAATAACATACGCTTCCACAAAAAAGACAATACTGCATTTTTTAAGTGATACTGTAATCACATCATAATTAGAAGCATTTTTGAGAAAGTACTTTTTTCTTAAACGAAAGCATTTTATCTGGAATTTCTATGTATTTGGGTCCTAATCTATTTGGATTTCCTCACACAACTTGATTTTGTGTTTTCTTTACCATAAATCCCTTTATTTCCTCTTTCTGTCCTTATGTTTAATGAGCTGAACTGTCACTGTTTTGAGTTGAACTACTGCTCCGAAGGGGCATTCTGTAATGCTAAACACGTACCCAGAACATGACTGTGGGTGTTAGGCTTTGGACTTGAGCATATGTCCCATCTTGGCCAATGACATGTAAGTGGGAATCCAATGGACGGGCAGAGTTGCTTCTGAACTCTGCACAGTGCTGGTCATATGCATTAGGCTCCTTACCACTGCATTATCAGCCTATAGTTTCAGTTACGTCCTGACTTCCATTCCATCTGGGACTCTGAACAGACAGGAGTTTCAAAACTGTTGTCCTAGAGCAGGGGACAGGTTTTTGTTTGGGGAATTTCTGACTTTCCTTTTCATAGTAAAAGCAACATACAAGCATTATACATATATCTGAAGGTCAACTCCTTGCTTGAGAAAGCCTCAAACCATATTTTCTACCCCAGTGTTTCTTTTATAGGCTTTTTCTTCTTGTCTGTTTGGGTTTTTTGGTACACTTAAACATCTTTATTAAAAATATCTATGAGGCATTCCCATAGATAACAAAAGAAAGGTTCAGTCCAGATTAGATTCACTTGATATTTGATTAAAGTCAAACAGTTTACTCCTGCTTAGCTCCTTTAGGTATAGGATAAGTCAAAAAGAGAATCAATGAAAATACCAGAGAAAAAGCAGGAAGAATAACACATCGGTCACAATTTATTTTCACTCTTACAAAGTGCCTCATATCAAAAACCTCATGAGAAAGTGGTGCGATGGGTTTATTAAACAATTATTTATTAATTCCATGAATAGTAGGTATTTTGAGGGCATCAGAAAAATCAGAAGATGCATATAAAGCTATATAGGTTCAAAAGCATATAGTTAATCTGTGCACACAAGTAAATAATCTCAGGTGTGAAAGACTCAAAAGTGACAGATGAAATGATGCGATAGAGCAGGTCCTACAGCACGAGGGGCACAAGGACTGGCAGCTTTGAAGACACCAGGTCTTCCTTCTTCCCTTGCTCCCTGCCTTCGTTTTACAAATATTTAGTCAACATTTTATCTGTGGACACTGATCTGGTGTGGAGGATAGAACTAAAGAAGTCCCAGGACTCCTGGTCTCACGGACTTGACCTAATGGAGTGGAAGGGAAGGCAGTGAAAGTGTAAATAGATGGAACGTTAGGCAGTGGGAAGTACTGTAAAATACAGGGCAGAGTGGAAGGTCAGAAGGTACGGTGCAGCACAACGTTGGATCCAAAATGATGTACTGATAGTGTTTGGACAGGATATCATGTCTGCATCTTATACTATGAATAACTACTACGAAGACAATATAGTATGTATTAATTATTGCAACTGTCCTACTAACCTATTTTGTAACTGTTTCATTGCTATTTGTTTCTCAATAAAATTAATTTTAAAAAATGATGTGTAGTAGGTAAAGAATACAAGAGGACTTGGAGCAGTTCGGGGCAAAGGGAAGCAGTGAGCCACTAAGACTGCTGCTGGGAGTAAGAGATAGCACAAGCTCGGCATTCTGACTGCAAAGCAGCCCAACTGCAGTGATGAGCAGGTCAGAGGTTGGAGAAGGCCCCAGAGAGCCAGGTCCTGAGGGGTCCTGGAGGCTGAGCGTGGATTCTTTTCTAAATAGGAGCCCTAGCGAGCTGCCTTACCCCTGACGCCACAGAAGAAATCAGAGATCAAAGGAAATGACCCTCACCAGACACCAAGCGTGACATCATCTTGACCTTGGAGTTCTGGCCTCTGTAAGTATAGGAATAAAAGTCTGTTGTTTAAAAACCATCCCAACTGTGGTATTTTGTCACACCAGCCTGAATTAAGTTTAACATAGCATGCTTGTTTATGTATCCTGTGGATGGAAATGTAATTTATTCAGTGTGTTTCATATTACTGATGTCATTTGAATCCCATCTACTGTGAGTATGAAATTATTAAAATCTCACACTTAAACTCTCAAAAATAAATAGATAAATAAATTGAATAGGAAGACACTGAAGACATTGGGGCAAAAAGGTGATGTGCTTTGGCCTTTTCTTTTAAAATGTTAGGAAAATTAAGGGAGAAATGAAAGTGGGGAAGCATTTTTACATGCCTCCCATTCCTAGGTGGAGCCTATAAGGCTTGCTAATGGCTCGGTGGTGGTATTCAAGTAGAGAAAACCACGATAAGGCATTATCCTGGTGCAGGATGTGGAAGCGAAGGTCAGCTATCAGTAGTGGGGAGCAGGCTGAGGGAGGGAAAAGGATGATGGAGATGAAATTTGGGAAGGGAAATGTGGGTCTTAGGGACATTCTTAAATTATATGCTATATATCTATACTGAAATGCCAGTATTGATTTGGGAAAAGGCTCATTTTAAGAAATAGTTGTAAGGCGAAAGTTTCCATGTCTGGTCTTTCTTTCGTGCTTGAGGCCTGGTTCCAATTAGAACAAAGGAAGATGCCAGGCAGCAGCGTGGCTCAGACACACTTTTCTTTTCCCTGACCACAGAAACTGGAGCTGGACATCTAAGTAGGCCTGGTGCTTATGTCTCCTGTTGTTCTCAACCTTCCTGACGTGGTCTACTGTGGGACTCATGATTCTATAATTAGAAGAAGAAAGGGGAAATCATTGTGATACTCACAGTCAAGTTAGCATTAAAACTACAGACATTACAGGACTGAGTGGATTTATCTTCCTATATATTGGACACTTTCTCCAGCACCTTCACCTAATTTAATTTAATGTGAGGATTGCCTAAAATATCCTTCTGCATTGCTGAATGCTTAGATTGTTGAGATTGTAGTGCCTTCCCACGTTATGCTATTTTTTATTTTATAATTACTTGACAGGACATTTTTTTTACCATTTTATTGATTGATTGATTGATTGATTGATTTATCTATCTTTTGGGGTTCCAGGAATTGAACTCAGGACCTTGTGCTTGCCAGGTAAGCACTTATTCTACGGAGCTATCTCCCCAGCCCCTGGACAACATTTTAATATGTAGCTTCTTACTATCTGACCAGAATTTGGGATACTACTGGAAATTAAAATCATACAATTTTCCTGAAAGAATAAGATATTTTATAAAAATCATTGCAAAAGAAAATAATTTAAAGTGCTAAAGAAAATAATTTATAATGCACCTATAAATTGATAGCTATATATTAAGTATTTCGCTGGGGGAGAAATGAAATAATAAAGCAACTCTTGATAAACATAACATTTTTATGTGCTTTTCTGGCAATCTACACATTCAGTTCCACCTGCAGATGGGCTATTAACACCTCCTTTTCTCTTATTAGGTGCTAATACTAGGAGGTGACTTTTCTTTGATCTCAGAAATGAGAAGGATTATCTTCAAGGTTTAATTAACAATGTCTTAGTCTTTTATGTTGATGCATCCTACAAGGTCAAGCACTTTGATTGCCAAGCAAATATTGAAGCCAAATTGACAGAGGGAGAAATAGATTTATTTGCACCTCTAAATAGAAGAAATAAATTATTTCAATGCATAATAAACTAACTTTGACTTGGTATGCACAGCTCCCAATTAGATTGTGTAGGTCCTAAAGTCCCCTACAGAGCATTTGCAAAATGGAATTAACAAACTTAGTTCTTAATACTCTTTTTTACTAGGGAAGAAAACGTCACCTGAAAGCATAAGGACTATGTAGCTATACAAGGTTCAATTTCTCAACAGTTTGTTTCATAATTTATCCTAATGGCTTCCAGTTATTAATGAATCATATGAAAATTAATTTGATATGGGCAGCCAGCAAGGGAAGTGCCCAGGACTTGGCAACTAACTCAGCCAGAGGAACTCAAGTGCCTGACCCATCTCGCTACACCTAGACACCAGTCCACTGGGGGATGTCAGGCCCACAGGAGGACCCAGACTACGACAACATGATGGACAACCAAAGTCATTGGGAGGGAAAAGTCTCAAATATGGGGCAGCAGGAGGTGGGTTAGGAGAACCAGTGCTGTGCTTAGGAACAAAGACACATGGAATGGAAACAAGCAGTGGGACTGCCTCCTTTTAAATATAATTTTACTTTACCTTGCTTTATCTTTGTTTTTATCTTACTTTCATTTCTTTTTTCTTTTTCCTTTCTTTTTTTTTTCTAATCCCATGCCCCAAGCCCAGAGACCAAGTTCAGATAATGCGTCCTTTATTCTTTCTGCTCTACCCTCTTCTCACATTGCTCAAACCTTTCATGACCACCTTTATCCTCCAGCCTTGATACTGTTTTCTTTCCAGTTATCTTTGTCTTTTATACTATCCTCCCTAAATTTCTAAATCACATGGTAAATCTACTCTAAAAATGAAGGGTAACACTCCATAGCTTTGCTTTAACTGTCTGACATATAAAATTAATACTTAACACAGTTTGTCTATTTCTAAATTGTGCTTGATGCTATTATTCCTAATGGTACTACTATAGCTAGGATGACATATCAGTTGTAATCAGCTGATCTCCGTGGGGTACCAACATTGGGAAGCTCTGCGGCAATAACCTCACCACAACCCAACACCAAAAGACTTCAGACTGAGTCAAGTAAAAACTAATATACCACTCTCAATTAATTGGGAAGGAAGGATCTTGAGACATCCATAAACCAAAAAATCTCTTATACACAGAAGATATCTCTGAAGAAGACTTTTTGTACTGAAAATGTGGTACTAGTGATATAGCTCTATACTACAAAATCTCACAAGGATAATCATAGAAAAGAAAATATTTTTGATATACAAAATGACAAGATGAAGGAGAAAAATGCAATTTCAGACCTCCAACGCATTCACAACAAGTCCAGGAGACACTGACATAGAATAAAGTGAAAGCCACACACGTGAAGTTTCTGAAATGACAGCAATCGAAGAAAAAAAATAAAAACTCCTTGAAGCTATAGAGAAAATCAGAACAGAAATAATCCCTCACACAAAACAAGAAATACCAACTATAATGAAAGAATTGTTCAGCATGTCTGAACAGGATATAGATTTAATAAAATAGAGGAGCATAGAAAAATGATAGAAACCTTCACTGAACAATACAGAAAAGAATTAGAATGCATGAAACATATTCAAAGATATATTTAGAAAATTAAACATTCCATTGAAAGCTGGCAGAAATACTTGAGCGAAACTCAAAATAGACTTTCAGAGCTTGAAGACAGGGTTACTAATAGTGATCACAAGAGGAAAAATGTCTTAAAAATAGGATGGAACAAGAAAATAGTAATCTAATAGCTGCAAGGTGATAATAATAATAACAATAATAATAAAACAGTCTATGACTGATAGGTATCAACAAGAAAGCAGGAGTCAACACAAATGATATAAAAAAGACTATTGGCAGTAGTGGTAGCAGAAAGTTTCCCAAGCCTGGAAAAAGAATCTGACAGTAATCTGACAGATTACTGAGGCACACAGAACTCTAATGAGCCATAACCAAAATAAATCTGCACCCAGATATATAATAATCAGGATCCCAGAAAGTCAGCTCAAGAAGAAAATATATAAAAAAAGAAAAAAATATTAAAATCTGTTAGAGAAAAGAAACAGATCACCTATAAGGGAAAGACAATCAGAATCATGACAGATATCTCAACACAAACCATCAAGTCAACAATAGCACGGAATAAAGTAACCTCAAGTACTGAAAGAAAATAATAGCCAACCCAGATTGGCGTACCCTATAAAACCATCTTTCAAAATTAATGGAGAAATAAGATAATTTTAAGACAAGCAACAACTGAAGAAATACAAGATCACCAACCCAACATTATAAATAATAATGAAACATATTCTGGAAGAAAAATGACCACATTTCCAAGAAAAACAACAAAAAAGAAACCACCAAGCAGAGCAAGCAATTAAACAGAGGGGAAAAGTATGGAACCAACAGCATGAATATTACATGACAAGAATAAGACAATAAATACAAGTTGTAGCCATTAAAATAAATGAGCGCAATTCACCAATCAAAAGAAACAGGCTGGCAGAGTGGGCCAAGAAAAAAAAAAACATATGTTGCATACAAGAAACATATTTAAGTCATAAACAAATTCATAGGCTGAAAATCAAAGGGTGGAAAACTATAATACATGTGCCCAGGAACTCATAAAAAAGCATGAGTGGCTATTCTGTTCATAGAAAACATGAACTTCAAACCAAGACTAATCAAAGGAGATGAAGAAGGTCACTACATACTTGATAGAAGGAAACTTGAAGAGAAAGAGATAACAACCATAAATATAGATGCACCAAACACAGAAGCACACAATTATAAAAGACAATTGTGTCTTTTATTGAAAAATCAAATAACCAACAACACTATCAAATAACCAATCACAAAGAGGTAGATCAACTGAACAAAGAAAGAACAAGGAAATAACAGAACTGAAACAAACTTCAGAAGAAATGGACTTAATAGACCTTTACAGAGCGTTCAACCCAACATCAGAATACATATTCTTGGGGCCAGAGAGATTGCTCAGTGGACTAAAGTGCCTGCTTAAGGTAAGCTTAGGCAAGCACAGGGACTGCGGTTCCAACCCCAGCACCACGTGCCACGCCAACCCCAGACCCAGGGCAGGCTGAGCAGGCCAGTGTCCAGGCATGGTGGAGCATTCCTATAATCCCAGTGCTAGTGAGGCTGAAAGCAGGCTGAAAGCACTATGAATCCAAGCTACATAGTGAGACCCTGCTACAACCAAATAATTTTTAAAAAATATTCTTCTTAGATGCACGTGGAACAGTCACTAAAAAGCACTGAAAAGCTTAAGAAAGTGCAAAAGATTTGAAATTATCCCATGCATATTACCTGACCATATGGAATGAAACTGGAAATTAATGTTAAAAGAACCTACAAAAATTATATAAGCACAAGGAAATTAAATGACTAATGGGTTACAGATGAAACTAAAGAATTTAAACAGTGTCTACATTAAATGAGTATTAAGATACAACACCACAAGGAACGGTGGGAGGCAATGAAAACAGTCTAAAGAGGGAAGTTTGCAGGAGTGAAGTCTCACAACAAGAAAGAACAACTAGCACAAAAAGTAACCTCACGCTGCATCTCAGGCTTCTAGAAAAAGAATAGCAAGTCAATCACAAAGCCCTAAGAAGGAAGGAAATTATAAAGATTAGAACAAAAATTGATGCAATTGAGATTAAGAAAATAGTACAGAGAGTTAAAATTGATAAGACTTTCTAAAAAATAAAGAAAAAACTCAAATACATGCAATAATGAATGCGTGTGAAATCATTATAGATACTATGAAAATTTAGATCATTAATAACAACTTCAAAACTCTTCACTCTTCTAGGATGGAAAACAGAGAAGAAATGGAAGCATATGAAACAATCCTAGAAACATATTAATTTCTAAATTTGAAAAAAGAAGATATAAAAATTGGAAATTACTCCAAAATAGTTAATGAAACTGAAAAGTAAGTGAAGACCTGCCAACAACAAAAAACCCAAGTACTGATGAATTCACACTGGAGTTCTACAAGAAATTTAGAGAAGATTTAATATCAATACTTCACAAACTCTTCAATGGAATAGAAAGGAAAGCAATTCTCCCTAGTTCATTCCTGGAGGCAAGTATTACCCTTATACCAGAACTAGAGAAAGACCCAACTAAATGAACATAGATGCAGAATTCCTCAATAAAATACTAATGAATAGAATACAGCAAATCATCGAGAATATTACATACCACCACCAAGTGGAATGCATACCAAGAATGCAGGGATGGTTTAACACACACAAATCAATAAATATAATATGCCATATCAACAGACATCTTTTACCAAGATGGCACTAAGATGAAGAAGGAAGCCCCTGCCCCTCCCAAAGCTGAAGGCAACGTAAAAGCATTGAAGGCCAAGAAGGATGTGCTGAAAGGCATCTGTAGCCACAAAAAGAAAATACAAACGTTACCCACCTTCCACCATCCCAAGATATTGCGGCTCTGGAGGCAGCCCAAATACTCTTGGAAGAGTGCCCCCAGGAGAAAGAAGCTTGACCACTATGCCATCATCAAGTTCCCCCTGACCACAGAGTCATCCATGAAAAAGATTGAGAATGACAATATACTCATGTTCATTGTGGATGTCAAAGCCAATAAGCACCAGATCAAACAAGCTGTAAAGAAGCTCTATGACATCAGTGTTGCCAAGGCCCATACCCTAATCGGGCCTGATGGAGAGAAGAAGGCGTATGTTCAACTAGCTCCCGATTATGCTGCACTGGATGTTGCCAACAAAATTTGGATCGTCTAAACTGAGTCCTGTTGGCTAATTATAAATTTTTTTCCTTGAAAAGAAAAGAAAAACAGAGGCAAAGACAAAAAAACATATGATCCTTTCAGTAGATGCTGAAAAAGCTTTTGACAAAATTCAAAACAGATTTGTGATTTAAAAAAGATAGATGGTCTTTATCTCAATATGGTGAAAGCCATCTACAACAAACCAACGCCAACATCATGCTAAATGGACAAAAACTGAAAGCTTTCATTCTAAAATCAAGAACAAGACAAAGACGTCCACTATCACTACTTTTTCTCAATATAGTTCACTAAACATTAGCTAGAGCAATTAGACAAGAGGGACAAAAAGAATAAGGATAATAAAGGAAGAAGTTACATGATCATTACTGACAATTTATATGATACTCTACATAGAAGATCCAAATGACTCCACAAATCAAAATTCTATATTGAATAACCAAATTCAAAAACATAGTAGGATACAAAGTCAAAAATCTAAAATCAATAGTGTTCCCATATACAGAAGACTAACTCAGTGAGAGAGAAAGTAGGGAAACCAAACCCTTTACAATAGCATCAAAATAAATGCGATACTTAGGAATCAATAGAACAAAGGAAGAAAAAGATCTGTTCATTGAAAATTACAGTACTCTGAAAAAAAGAGATCAAAAAAGATTTCATAAATTTGAAAGATATTCTTTACTCTGGGTGGAAAGAACTAACATTGTGAAAATGGCCAATTTCCCCAAGCTGTTATATGGATTTAATGTAATCCCAATCAAAATATGATTAGCATGCCTCACAGATACAGAAAAAAACATTTATAATATTGATTGGGAATCAGAAGAGACTTACAATAGCAAAAGCACACCTGGCCAACAAAGGCAAGGCAAGCAGGATCGCAATCACTGACTTTAATCTATACTACAAGGCTACTGGGATACAAATCAGCATGGTTCTTGGAAAAACAAATAGACCTGAGGATTGGCCGAACAGAATAGAAGATACATGAACAACTACAAACACACTCAGCCAACTTATCTTTTTTTAATGTATTTAGTATTTAGTACAGGGTTTATAGGGTACAGGATCTACAAGGTCTCACTACACAGATCAGACTCAAAATGATTCACCAGTTTTCAGCCTCCCAAGTGCTGGATTACAGATGCACTCCACCATGCCCAGACTCCATCACCAGCTCAGCATACCGCAGGGGGCAGGGCCAGCACAGCACCCTGGGGATTGAACCTTGGCAGCTGTGCTCTGCCTAAGCAGGTACTTTAGTCCACTAAGCTATTTGGCCAGCCCTTCAGCCATTTTATCTTTGACAAAGGGCCCAAACATGTTGTCATGGTTTGTCTCTAGGTGTCCCTCCAAAGCCTTGTGCAGTCATTGGGAAGACTTCAAGAGTTTGTGATTAACTCATGATCCACCGGGATTATGGGTAATTCAAGGCTGAGATTTTGTGTCTAAATCCTGCTGGGAACTATGGGTATGAGTGCTACACCCAACCTGAAGTATATAGCCTGAAGGTAACGTAAGAAAGACATATTGCCACTGTTGTTACTCCATACGCGCTCTGCTCTTTGCTGCCATCACGAAAGCTTGCCCGCTGCCACGTGCCGTGCTGCAGCTGAATATGGACTAAAGCCTCCGGTAACTGTGAGCTGAATAAACATTGCCTTCATTTTGGATGTCGGGTATTTGTCCTAGCAATGAGAGAACAGTAACTGAGACACATGTTCACTGAAGAAAGACATAATAAATGGTGCTGGAAAAACTGACTTTCTTTTCTTTTTTTTTTTTTTTTGGAGGAGCCAGGGATTGAACTCAGACCCTTGTACTTACCAGGGAAGCGCTAATTCTACTGAGCCATCTCCCCGGCCCCCAAAACTGACTTTCCATGTGTCAGAAACTAAATTTAGAATCATGTCTATCATCATCCACTGAATTAGCATCAAATTGGATTAAAGATTTAAATATTAAAATAGAAATACTAAATATACTGGAAGAGAAAATAGGTAGTAATCTTTAAAACATAGGGGTAGGCACAAAGTTCATGAACAAAACCCAAAGTGCATGGGAAATACTTCAAAGAATCAATAATTGGGATCCCATTTCATTAAAAAGTTTTTGAGCATCAAAAGAAATAACCAACAGAGTGAAAAGAAAACCCACAAATGGGGGAAAATGTCCTTCAAGGACTTCTATCTGGAATATACAAAGAATTGGAAAAACAGACCCCCAAATTCAAAATCCCAATCCAAAAATGAACATCTGATATAAATATGTACTTCTCAGATGAAGAAATATAAGTGGAAAATAATTATGTGAAAAATGACATTCTTGGTCATTTGAGAAATGCAAATTAAGACAACACTGAGATTCCATCTCACCCAAGAACGAATGGCTAACATCAAAAAATCAATCAAAAAGAAGTGCTGGAGAGGCTGTGAAGAAAAAGGAACTTTTCTCCATTGTTGGTGGGAGTATTGATTGATACAACTACTGTAGAAATGAATGTGGAAATTCCTCAAAAATTGGGATTAGAGGTCCCATTCAACCTAGTTGTTCCTCTTCAGTCCCAGAAGAACTAAAAACATCATACCACAGTGACATATGTGCACCCCTGTTTATAGAAGCACAATTTATCATAGCTAAATGTTGGAAACAACCCAAATGCTTATCAAATGAGGAATGCATATAAAAGCTGTACTTTTTTTTTTTTACAATGGAGTACTACTCAGCTATAAAGAAAGACAAATTCAAGGCTTTGTATTTAAGTGGATGTAACTCAAGACTGTACACTTTTTTTCTGTATTTTTAGGGAAGGTTTTACTGGGTCTCATTACTAGATCAGACTTATAGTGATCCATCTGTTTACAGCTCCCCAAGAGCTGGGATTACAGGTGTGCACCAGTCACCCAGTCTCAATTGTGGTCTCAGCGTTCTCCAGGGTCAGGGCTGGCACAGAAGGGCTGGGCATGGAAACCCCTGTCTTTCCACCTGCTTGCAGGCGCTTTAATACACTGAGCTATTTGGCCAGCTTTGAAGACTATACTCAAGTGAAATAAAGCAGACTCACATGTGGAAACATTATGTTATCTTGCTAGTGCAAGAAACTGAAAGCACGAATTAGACACAAAAGCTGAAATAGATACTGTGAAAGGGAAAGAAACAGCGAAGAACAACTAAAATGAGGAAAAGTAGAAAAGGAAGGAAAAAACAAAACAAACAAACAAAAAAACTATATATATAT
>NW_004524601.1:11873032-11880187 GCF_000260255.1 Octodon degus
TCAATAATTTCTGACATTGCCAGTTAAACAGAAGACCCAATGCTATTATGGGCTACTGGACTCTTTTAGAATATTTTGCTGACTTTACACACCTATAATATTCAATAACGGAACTTAGAAAAAATGGTGTATACCGATGAATGTCCATTTTGTATCTGTGTATTCAAAGTGGTTAGGATAGATATATAGTTGCATTTTCTTAATGAATAGAATGGTTTGTTCTAGTGGTGTTTGTAAATAGGATCTCAAGTCCGCATCTTGTACAGCAATTAACCACTAAGAAGAATTATGCAGTGTATTATTTTTTGAAACTGTACTTCTGATTTGATTTGAAACTGTCTCATTGCTATCTGTTTATCAATAAAATTTTGAAAAAAAAACATAGTGGTGCAGCTAAATAATATGCTGACTTACTTCTAACTGGTACAATCTGCTCTTTCCCCATGTACCAAGGACTAAAGATACACAGATCAAGACAGAGATGCACAATCCCTGTTAAGGAGTTCACCACCTAAAAAGTGGTTTTCAAAATATTTCCTTCATGAAAGCTACACGTGAGGAATGTGTGAACATGTGTCTCACTGTGGATAAGTTAATTCTACATCTGTGTTACAATTTTTAATACAAATTATGCTTTCTTTTTTCTGTTTGAATTCTTAAATTTGTGTCATACTTTAGAAAACACTGGTCTAATAAAACAAATAATAAACTGTACAGGTTGCTGTGATGTAGGTGTGAATACCCTTCTGGAATGAGGGCCTAAGGGGACTCTAGGTAAGGGAGGGGGCGATTGCTAAGAAACTGGTGAGACTGCGGGCCTAGCCACATGAAGGCTGGCCTCTTAGAGACTGAGTTCCCAAACTACAGCCCCCAACCCAGTGGATCATCACCAACTACATCTGAATATTATGATGTTAGTTTAGAAATAATAAGAATAAAAAAAAAAAAAAACTTATGCAACTCACAAGGTGATCGCAGAAAGGGTTCTCCTCTGCACGCCTGCTACTGCAGCACACATGTCGCAGGTTCTCCACTGGGCCAGACTTTGAAAAGAGAGGATGTGCTACTGGGTTTTTCAGATGCTTTGGTATCTTTCACTACTTTTATTCTTTCCCCTATGAAATTTTTTACTATAAATGTTTTCCTGTGCAATTTTTATGCAAAGGTGATAGTGGTGGCACTGTACATGAAGGTTTCTATAAAAAGAACTAATACCAAAGTAGTAGAATGAAAAAAGGCAGGAATAAAATCCGCAACAAAGCTAGGTGATAGGAATGATGGGCAGAACTGTAAGATGCTTCCCATAACTCAGGATCCTGGTGGTGGTCGCTCCCTGTATAGTCCCTCCCCGAAGTGTAGCCGGATCTCCACATGTTGGGAGATAAACTCAGGGTTACACTGAGTTAAGGGTGGAGAGAACCTACAGCTATAGACAAGGTTTCAAAAACAGTTTACTGTAGGGAATAAAAGAGAAATTATCCTGAATGGTGTGATGAAATGAGAGCCCTTACAGTAAGTACTGGAGCCTGCACGGTGGTGCAAGCCTAGAATCCCATCCCAGCCCTCTGGGAGGCTGAAGCAAGAGGACCCTAAGCTTCTCAGTTTGAACCCTGCCTGGGTTTAATGACTTAGAAAGTCAATGTCAGAGATAGAAACAGAGAGAGAGAGAGAGAGAGAGAGAGAGAGAGAGAGACAGAGACAGAGACAGAGACAGAGACAGACAGACAGATAGAGACACAGACAAGAGACACAGACAGACACAGACACAGAGAGACAGAGACAGAGACAGAGACAGAGACAGGGAGAGACAGACAGACAGACAGAACAACAGAGAAATAGAGAGACAGAGATAGACACAGAGAACAGAGTCTTTTGTAGGCTTTCTAAAAAATGACTCCTCCTGGGCTTGAAGAATGAAAAGGCCATGTTACGAACTTTGCATAAAAATCTGTCTTTTACAAAAATGAGAGACTCTAAGAAGAGGCTTTGCCCACCTTTTGCTGGGTTTCAGGAAGCAGGCATCCATGAGCTGCACGTTTAAGGAAAGGAGGGGCATGAACTTTGAAAACACCCCGAGGTACCTCCACAAGAGTCCTCTCAAATAACGGAACTAAACAAAAAAGGGGATACAGATGAATGTCCATTTTGTATCTGTGTATTCAAAGTGGTTAGGATAGATATATAATTACATTCTCTTAATGAATACAGGGATTTGTTCTAGTAGAGTTTGTAAATAGGATATCATGTCCACATCTTGTACAGCAAATAACCATTAGGAAGAATGTATGCAATGTGTTAATTATTGAAACTGTCCTACCAATTTGGTTTGGAACTCTCTCCTTGCTATTTGTTTATCAATAAAATTATGGGGAAAAAAAGAGAAAAAGTAAAAAAAAAAAAAAAAAGAGTCTTCTCTAGGGTGACTACCAAGGAGAACGTAGCCCAGCCAGCAGCACACGGTACCCTGTGGGACTCTAAGCATAGGGGTTCAGCCTGTGGTACCCTAATCGTAGGACCAGGTTGGCCTGTGGAACTGCATACAAAAACTGTGAAGTAATCAGCTGTTATGCAGCTCAAAATCCTTTACAGGACACAGAACATCAATACACAAGGTACCTGCATGTGTTCCACAATGCAACTAAGCAAAAGTAGACCACTCAGCCAGAATACATCTTGGCATCAACACCAGTGTTGGAAAGCATTCAGGAAACCAAAACACCACTGAAAATTCCAGAAGGCCAGCATATGGTCAGTGCGAGCCCTAGCAATGGAGAGATCACCTTCCACCCAACCTCCCAAGGACAGCAAAGGGTCTGTGCTGAGGCCAAAAGAGTTAGAGCCATCATGACCTACGAATATGCAAAGCAATCATAGAGACAAGGTGTCACGTTTAAGATGAATTCTGGGAACAGAAACACATTGAGATGAACTGGAATAATTTTTAAAAAGAAAATGCCAGAAAAATCATAAGGGAGAAGACAGAGTCAGGTAAATCTGAAAGTCTTTTATTCCTCCAGGAAAAATTTCATAGAATTTTAGAGCTGTTAAAGACAGAAAAGATACTTGAAGCCACTAATTTCATTCCAAATTTTCAAAAACCTAATCTCATTCCACAGTTAGAAAAAGGCTTGTACATGTATCTCCTATCAAGTTGTAATAAGAATGTGAAAAATGGGGCATGATTAACAGCCAAAAGGGAGAACCGAACAAAAAGACCAGCCACCATGCCAGATTGAAACCAGAGGCTGATTTTTTTTCAAAATAAGCTGAAGGAAATTAAGAAAATAATAGGAGCTATTTCAAAAGAAACCATGAATATGTATTAAAAAAAACTCAGAAACTAGACAGTAACACTTATATAGTCTAAAAATAAAGGAAACTAGTCACTTCAGAAAGAAAAGCTCAACCAGAAAATGTGAATGCACTGACTAATACTACAAAGAACTAAAAGGAAAAAAAAAAAAAAAAAAAGGTGTCAAGCAATGGAAGCTAAAACAAAACTGCAAAGGGTTTGAGAGACAATCACAATTATAAAAAGGTAAAAAGTATCCACTATATTGTAAGACTCTTCAAAGAAGACCAAAACAAGAATATTAAAGTTTCTACTTTATTAAAATGAAAAAGTTCAGAAATATATGTGTGTGTATGAATAGTACACATTCTACAAAGTCACCAGCATCATCAAGATGAAAACATGCTAATCAAAGGCTAGTGTGGTTTTAAGTTACAAAGAACAATCTAAATTCTAAGTCAATTTATAAGAGGGAAAATCAGATTGGAGTCAAAGTTTGGATGATACTGACAGCCATGCTTTATGGCAGAAGGAAACTGAAGAAAGGAAAATGTGAGCTGATGATTTATGATCAAGCAGATAACTCCGAAATCGAAGTGCCGTGTACGTGCATGTGAGAGCTAAAGAACTAGTGTCCGGCCGGCACTTCCTGAAATCTCACACTCAGTCACTCACACTAAGTGGAGAATCGGTGGCACAGGGTAGGGGTGAGCATCCAGCATGTCATCAGTAGAAACTTGCAGCACTAAGGACAGAGAGATGGAACCATGACTCCCACATGCCACTAAGGAGGCTACAGGATGATGGGGAGAAGGACTGGGGTCAGTGGTTTTTGAAATGAACCTTATTTCAGATAGGGAACTTAGGAAACAAGTAAAATTTTTTACTAAGCTATAAACAAACTCAAGCGGCAATATTCAACTGTTTGTCCGATCTTGTGTAACTATATTTGTTAATCTGAACAACAGATTTGAGGATAAAAATAGATAAAAGAATAACTATTGCTAATTGGCTATTCTTGTTTTGAAAATCTGTGACGTATATATTGTTGTAGTTATCCTGTTTCTGTCTTTGCTTCTGCTTTTTGTTTTTCCTTTGGTTTTTACTCTTTCAAGTAAAAGAAAATAAATAAACAAATAAATAAATAAATAAATAAATAAATAGTGCAGAGACCGGGCGTGGTGGCCCGCGCCTGTAATCCCAGCACTTGGGAAGCTGAAAACAGGAGGATCACTACAAGTCTGATTTATATAACAAGACCCTATAGACCCTGCACTAAACACATCTTTTAAAAATTTAAACAATAAAAAAGTGCTATGCCTGAAAATAGGAAATAAAAAAGACCCTCAATATGTATCTCGATTGTTAAATCAAACAAAATATTATATGTAATTTTAAAACAGAATGATTTGGCTGTATATCTCTAAGACATGTTGTGAGGACAAACGGGTGAACAATGATTTTAAACTCACTTCCATATCCCTATAAATGCGGAGTAATGGAATTGTTGCTCTGAATCTTTTTTGTATGTAGCATAAAAAGAAATAAACAATACTTTGTTATTTTCAGTACTAGTTTAAACATGGATCCAGGGGAAGGTCATGTATATGTAAAGCAGCAATGAAGAAGTAAAAGCTTGGAGCCCTGCTTGATTTTATCAGTGTAAACTCAAGACACATTTCATCTTAAAAACCAAACAAACACTCCTAGCCCAGGTCCAGTGAGTGTATGGGAGAGCTTCATGCTACCCTGCGCCAGCTGGACCTATTACTGGTCCCAGCCCAGGCGCAGTGTGAGTGAGACCCTCTTCCATCCCCTTGGGACACCCCCAACCACTTCGCAGCACCTCCCAACACCCCGTCCGCCTAGTAGGAATTTCTGCCACATTCCGGGAACCCCCAACCCAGTCCTAGCCCAGGTCCCATGAGTGTGTGAGAGAGATTCCTGCTACTCTGTGCCTGTGGGACCTATTACTGGTCCCAGCCCAGTCGCAGAATGGGTAAGACCCTCTTCCACCCCCTTGGATCGTCCCCAAACACTCCACAGCACCTCACCCAACCTGCCCGCGAGCAGGAATTACTACCGCGTTCCTGGAAACCCCAGACCCAGTCCAAGCCCAGGTCCAGTGAGTGTGTGGGAGAGCAGCCTCTCCCCCCTACCGTCCCTTGTCCCGTCCAGACTCAGCTCAGGCCTGGAATACAGGCCTGGGGTGAAACCCTGCAGCTGCAATCCCTGCAGAGAGTGTAGAGGATAGAACCACCCAGCTAGTCAAGGAGCAGAAAATCTTGCCAGAGGGGCACAACAGGTTCAACCTCAAGGGCAGCAGCAGGAAGGAGCTGAGCACAGCAGCCAGACCCAAGCCAGGCACAGCTGCATAAATCCAAACTTTGTAGATCTGTACCTGAACTTCAGTACGTGTGAAGGTTATAACTACAACGAAGATCTACAACAAAGGACAGAAGATAGTGCTACACAAAATGACGAGAAGGAACAAAATGCAACCTCAGAACCCAAGCACACCCATAACAAGTGCAGAGGACACTAACACAGAACAAATTGGAAATCACACAGCTGAAAGTAATGAATCAACAGCTTCTAAAATAAAGAAACAGCTGCAGAAAGCTAGAGAGGAACTCAGATTGGAAATAAAAAAAGAAATCCCTGAATTAATAACATCTGCAGTAGAGAATCAAATGCAGAAACATATGGAGGAAACAGAATGCCTACCCAGAACAAGTGCGGAGGACACTAGCTCGGCTCAAATGCATGAATTAAGAGCGTCGATAGTAAATAAGCAACAGCAGAAAGATATAGAGGAACTCAGAGCGCAATTCTTTTCTGAAATAAAAAAAGAATTCTCAGAACTCATAGCATCTGAAGTAAAAAGCAACTACAGAAACATAGGGAGGAAACCCAGTCTGAAAAAAACACTGCAGTAAAACAATTTCTAACTGCCTCTAAAGAAGACATTGATAAAAAACAAAATAGAGGAGATTAGAAAAATGATGGATTCCTTTAATGAGCAATACAGGAAAGAAATAGATCGCATGAAGCAGAGTCAAACAGATATAGAGGAAATTAAAATCTCAATCACAAGCTTGAAAAACTGTTTAAGTGAAAGTGAAGACAGAGTTTCAGATCTTGAAGATACTGGTGCAGCTAATGAAAAGGTAAGAAAGGATCTCTTAAAAACAACGAAGATGCAGAAAAGAATAATTCATCACCTGCAAGATGATGCAAACATGAACAATGTGAGACTAATAGGAATCAATGAGAAAGAAGGAGTCAATACAAATAACATTTAAAAAACATGGGCAGAAGTTGTAGCAGAAAATTTCCCAAATATGAGGAAATAATCTGACATTAAGGTAACCGAAGCATACAGAATGCCAAGTAACCTCAACCCAATGAAAAACACACTGAGACATATAAAAGTCATGATCCCAGAAATTCAGCACAAGAATAATATACTGAAAGCCGCTAGAGAAAAGAAGGAGATGACATTCAAAGGAAAACCCATCAAAATTACGACAGAATTCTCTTCACAAACCATGAAGGCAAGAAGAGCATGGAGCAGAGTACTTCAAGTCCTGTATGAAAACAAATTCCAGCCCAGACTACTATACCCTGCAAAATTCTCTTTCAAGTTTGATGGAGAAGTGAAATACTTTCATGACAAAGAATAGCTAAAGAATTTCATGATGACAAAGCCAACCCTACACAGGATACTGAAAGATGTTCTAGAGAAGGACCAAAATGATCAGAACACCATGAATGGGATCAGAATCAACCAACTAAATAGGGCAAGCAATTAAACACAGGAGAAAAAGGAGTAAATGACAACAGGTAAATAACATGGCAAC
>NW_004524601.1:11883311-11889150 GCF_000260255.1 Octodon degus
CACTATAACATATACTTCTAAGTGAAATAAACCAGGCACACATGTGTAAATATCGTATAGTCTCCCTAGTATAAGAACTCCAAAGAAGAAATACAAATGGAAAGGTATAATACAAGTAAAAGGAAAGCAGGATCTCAAGGACTAACTAATCAAGAGAGGGAAAGGAGAAGAGCTAGGAAACATGACAATGTTAAGAAGATGGGCAAGGCAATGTTCCTGAGAATCTTCAGAAGAATTTTTATCTAGCAGTTAATTGGAAATATTCTCACCCTTACTAACTATATATACTGATACCTGTGAACTAAGCTACTGCACTGCAGATGGTAATTTGTAATAGTACTTTCACGCTTGCAGTGCCTGTCATTCTGGTCCTCTGAATATGGGCTGCTTGTCATGACATGCCAGTTGCTGTTATGTTGTCTCTCGGGTATGTGGTTGTTCAAGAAGGGGGTTGTGAATGAAAGCAAGAGACAGAAAAAGGAATATTGTGGAACTTTCCTGCTTCAAGGTTGTATATGGTGAAATTTTTGGACTTATGTGTAAACATAAGAAGTATTTAATTCTTTATGCCTATTTTTAAAATAGATTCTAATTTTTAAATGTTTTTTTTATCATATTCTGTAGGGACTTAAAGTTCAACATATCAATATTTGGTGAATAGTACCTGTTCCATATTATGCCTAAGATGTTTGATATTCAGACAGATAGTGTAGTTAAGCTTAACAGCCTAAGTTGTATGGTAATAACAATAAGCTTGTTTTCTGGATGGTTAACAACCTAAGTCTTCAGACCAAAATTAGAGAAAAAGGAGGGCTACAAGGAAAGCCAACATTTTGACCCTAGCCTTCTAAGGTCAATTAAGACTCAGGACATATGAGAATTTGTACTGTAACGTCATGTAACTAAGTAGTGTCCCAAATTTTCTGATCAAGGAGATTATGGGGCCAAAGAGGAAAGTGATCGATGATGTAGAGTGTGCCTAAGGAGCGTCACATGGAGAGAAAACATTCTCTCGGGATTTCACAGAGAGCACATTGGCCAAGCAATGGCCGTAACTCATCCACATGGCTGACACTGACAAAGTTTCTATAATCTGAGGTGCAGGATCTCGGGATGAATCCTGAGAGGATTTCATTGACCTTATCAGACCCAAAAGCTACAACTCTTGTTGCATACGTCCTGCTTTACCTTGGTCTTGGTCATCCAGCAGAAATGTATAAAAACAAAGTATAAGAAGTAAAGCCATGCTGTTATGTTGAGCTGTGGGGGACTCAGGTCAACAATTTCTGACATTGCCAGTCAAGCGGAAGACCCAGTACTATTATGGACTACTGGACTCTTAGAATATTTTGCTGAGTTTACACACCTATAATATTCAAATAACGGAACTTAACAAAAAAAAGAGTATACAGATGATTGTATCTGTGTATTCAAAGTGGTTTGGATAGATATACAGTTACATTCTCTTAATGAATAGAATGATTTCTTCTAATGGTGTTTGTAAATAGGATATCATGTCTGCATCTTGTGCAGCAATTAACCACTAGGAAGAATGTATGCAGTGTGTTAATTATTGAAACTGTCCTGCTGATTTGATTTGTAACTGTCTCATTGCTATTTGTTTATCAATAAAATTATAAGAAAAGAAAAAAAAAGAGACATGCGACATAGAAAAACAAACTAACAAACAAACAAAACCAAATCCTGGATTTTGAAAAGCTAGAAATTGTCCATCCCAGCAGTCCTGAGGATTTAGCGTCAACACTGAGGCACTGAAAATGCTATTTTCTTTTCAAATTTATTTTTATTACTACATGTTTGCCATATGCACACTTTACAATCATCCAGGGGAGGGGTACAGGTACAGAATACAGCTGTTGCCTTCATCCCCTCCCTGGGCCTCTGCTCGCTCCTGCCTCCTCCTCTACACTCCCTTCCCCAGTCACCTTCTTGTTGATATTTAGCATCTTAGCCAATGCCATGCACAAAATGCTCACATTCCCTGAGGTTAGCTCTCTGCATGTGGCACATCTTCATCACTGTCCTTTCCCTGCTCCTCCCTCTCACCCCACCTTCTGTGTCCCGTGGACCCCTTCTCCTTTGCAGGAGGCCCCTCACTTGTCTTCTATCCATCCTTTCTGTACTTCTTTATACTAAAGAAACCCAACCCAAGTCCTTGAACAAATGTCTGATTAAAAGTCTGAGGTTGGAACTGCAGGAAGTCTAGGAACAAGGGTGAAGAGACTCTGTGATTAAAATGAGAACATTCACCACATTTTAGAATATAATGGATCTAAATACGTCAACTACATCTAAACCCATAAACTTATACAATAACCACAAATTATTAATCACTGAAAGATGGTAGAAGATAAATTCACTATTTTGAAAGCCAGCAAATAAAGGGAAATAATCAGCTATTTGTCTTGACTTTGCTATAGAAACTATTTCACAACATAACGTGATAGCTCATTTAGGACAAGGCTTTTCCTCCTAATTATGTTGCTAATAAATATAAAAGAAATGACCATACTGGAGCGGGCCTTTTCCAGTGCTAGTAAATGAGGGGAGTCATTGAGCACCATGCACAACTCTCATCAAACAAGAGAAACAAACTAACAATAAAAATGCATCATAAAAGAACACAACAAAACTATAAGACAGACTTGCCAAAAGAAGATCAAATCTGATTCTATTCAAAACTTTATATCCAGCTAACATAGTGAGGAACGGAAGAACATAATATACTACTCCATACGGATGCAGTCATTAAATTCCAGACTGTGAGAAACTCTGCCGCAAAAATGATCAGGCTCTTCAAAGTTTATTTGTTACATGGAAAAAAAGGAGAGGAAGAAAGTTTAAAGTGAACACTATTGATTAAGGACACTATGAAAAAGATTACAAATTATGAAGATGCTACAGAGTATGGGTTTTAGCGAAAATAAGCAAAGTCAGACCAAAACTGAGAATTTAAGCACTGGTTAGTTATTTATGCCATTAAAGCTGCCTTGTTTGCTTTTGGTCTGTTTTGATTTTACTGTACTTTTTTTGGTTGAATTTTTTTGAGAGGAAGACTTTTTTATTTTTAGTTTTTGTTTTTGGTACTGAGGACCAAACCCAGGGCTTCCAGCTTGCTAAGCAAGCATTCTACTGCTGAGCTAAATCCCCAACCCCATTTATGCCACTAAAAATCATTTTAAGTTAATGTGAGAATGGCAGGGAATTATGTTTTAAATAGGACTATCTGTTAGAAATTTATGTAGGAATATTTATAGATAGTGATATGATGCTGAACTTTGTATCGAAATGATAGGAGAGGGCGGTGGCATGGGATATGGAAATATGGACCAGCCATGCAAACTGAAATTGCTCACAAAGAAACAGGTGAACTAAATGGATCTAATTATATTACATGGTGCATTTTTGCACATCTCTGAAATTTAACATAATTAAAACTAGTAACAATTCACAACTATTAAAATGAACTCAAACTACTAGTCCATTTGGTAGTATAACATTACACATGTATAGTTTGTAAATGCTGCAATTTTGAATGGACACATCCTATTGTTACTACTTTAGAACTTCTCATCAATTCCAATAACATTTTCAGGTACTCAGTTGTATATCTGACAGTCTAACTTAATAGAAAGATTTATATAATAAACCCACAAAAATATTTCCTTAACAGAAGGACATTTAAGGTCATCCAATTATTATTGTTTAGTACTTTTTTTTTCTTTTGTATTTCAGGGAAGGGTCTACAGGTTATTCAGGGTCTCACTACTAGATCAGACTCATAGTGATCCTCCTGTTTACAGCCTCCCAAGTGCTGGGATTACAGGTGCATGCCACCACACCCAGCTTCAATTGCCGGCTCAGCACACCCCAGGGCAGGGCTGGCACAGCAGGCCTGGGGATCAAACCCCTGGTTCCTGTGCCTGCTTGCAGTCACTTTAATCCCTGAGCTATTTGTTTGGCTGCCCCTAAGTTGAAAAGGATTTTTTTTTGGCTGGCTCATGTTGCCGTAAGGGTGGGTCTGATAAGGCAGGTGGAGCTGGGGACCAAACCTTAGTATCCTGCGCCTGACCAGCAGGCCCCCCTGTTTAATACTCATAGTAAATGAAACACCATAATATCCTCCTGGAATGATATAGTGATACACTTCGTTTTAAGGTTTTATTCTAATAGAGAAACTCAGTTACTGGGAAGGGGTGTGTGTGTGTGTGTGTGTGTGTGTGTGTGTGTGTTTAAAAAACAGAAGTGTCAAACCAGGATAAAATTTTTAATGGTGTTAATTTTAACTCAACTCATTTTAGAATGTTAACAAACAAAGAACAAGTATATTTGTATTAACTCATAAGGAAAGTTTTTTTAATACATTAACATTACAAAATTCCTTATCTGACTTGTATGCTTTTAAAATTATAAGGACCTAGAAAATGGTGGTATTTCTAAGTATTTCTGTTTGACATTACATTTTAAAATTAAAACAACATTTTTTCTTTCAGTATCTCTAAAAGATTAAGTAGTAAGAGGTACTCTGCTCTTAAAATCTAATTGAGTCATAACCATGTAAGAAGTAGATGTTTTATTTCAAAATAATGAAGGAAACACAGATGTCAATTAGCCTGGTACAGCAGAAAAAGCATTACTTTAGATACAGAAAAACTAGATTCTAACTATCCTATACTAATCTCCATGGTATAAGGAAAGTCATATATTGCCTAGAATTTAATTTTTTTCATTAGTACCACATAGAAGAATTATATCATTTCTTCAACATCCACTGCTGTTTTGCTTGATAGTGATTATATCGTCTTTAAACTGGGATGATTGCAATCATAATATTGTCGTGTGTTATTTGGAACATCATTCTGTAGAAAGCAAGTTGCAATTGTTATCATTCCTTTGTATTTGTATTTGTATTTATTTATATTTTCATACAGGGTCTCGCTACACAGTTGAGACTCCCAGTGATACGCCTGTCTCAGCCTCTCCAGTGCTGAGATTACAGGTGTGAGCCACCATACCCAGTTTCGGAGGCCAGGATGGCATGCTGCACTGGGGATCAAACTTAGTACTTGCCAGGCAGGTGCTTAGACTGCTGAGCTATCTTCGCAGCCCTTGCAATTACTTACCTAACACAGACTTTCTGCAAAATTCACCTTCAACTGGTAGAACCTGACTTGCCTTTTACCCTACAGCTGAGTAGTGAAGGAGCTGTAAATGCACACTTACGGTAAGGAAGCTACCCTTACTTGGGTTTTGAAAGGCAGTTTCTGTTGTGGCAGAGACTGGCAAGAATGTCGCCTCCAAGCAACACTTTAGGGACGGAGGTCAGAGAGATACACTGAGGAGTCCACGGTCTGGACAGCGGCAGCACCGGGAAGCCAAGCGGCCCGGGCAAGCGCTAAGAGCACAGGTACGGGGCCCTCCAGGGTGCAATCCTGGCCACACAGAGCAAAGACAATTTTATTCTCTCACATGTGAGTTGACAAAAGGTTTAGGGCAGTTAAAGGTATTTTCAGTAATAGTTGAGAAAATGACTTTGTAATATATGCAGAGGATTTTCAAAAGGAAAATTTCCAATTGAAGTTAAATATTGGTTAAGGACATTTCATTATAATTATTAACTAAATGTTGACTATCTTAATTTATTTTAAACAGGCCTGCTCATATTTTAATGAAACGAATAAAATATATCAAAGTTTCCTTATTTAAAGTAAAAAGCAAGTCTCAATAGCATTATTAAATTTCATGTTGGCCAAAGAACAAATTTCAAATTGACTAGGGCTCTGTAGGTACATATAAGCATCAAGAAGTCTGTATATAT
>NW_004524601.1:11889320-11897813 GCF_000260255.1 Octodon degus
TCAATTAATCAGCAATTAGCACAGCAGGATGATGGCATCAGATACATCAAAATCCAGCGGCCCGTAGGACAGGCTGACTTTGCCCACCCATTGACCTAAGTCTGTCTCAAAGGAAGCATGCGTTGGGACCATGCCTCTGGCCAAGGGAAACCACCAGACTTTCGCCCAACCCAGTAAATTAATAAAAACCTGCTGTTCTCTTTGTTTTGGAAGCAGCAGCTTGGTCGCTTGCAGTTGACTGCCAACTTCCTGTGGCCAAAACTCCACTCATGCGAAGCACCTCCCTGTGCCCGGTGAAGCTTTGCCTAGGAAGGAGGTGAGTTTGCAATATCTGACTCAGTCTTATTTCTTACTATCTCTGGGTCAAAAGATCCCATTTTCTAGTGTCAACAGCACCCGAAGCAATCTTCAGATTCAATGAAATTCATATAAAACTGCAAGTGCACTTTTTGTAGAATTAGAAAAAAAAAAGAGTCTCCCCGAGTGATATACACTTATGAAAGACCCCGAAGAGCTAAAATAATCTTTAAAAATGAACAAAACTGAATGTATCACATTTCCCGATAGCGAGGTATATTGCAAAACCACAATAACCAAGCTAGGATGAGAGTGGTGTAAAGACAGGTCTATGAATGCAGATAAGTGGAACAGAAAAAGAAATCCAGAGACAATTCCACAAATACAAAGGCAGTAGACCTTCAGTGAGGGTGCCAAGGATACAAAAGGAGGGAAGGGAGGCCTCTGGGAGATACCAAACCTACTGTTGGGTAGCCACATCCAAAAGAAGTAAAAGGGAACCATTACTGCTCATCATCATAACAACTCAAAGCCAATTGGACTTAAACATAGGACTCTAAATTATAAAACGACAACAAAACCTAAAGAAAAAAGCTTCACAGTGTTAGTCTTGGCAATGACTTCACAGAGATGGGAGCAAAACTAAATGAAATCAAAACTAAAATGAAAGTGGGATGAAATCAGGCTAAAGAGCTTCTGCACAGCAGGGGATTATGACCTTTACCTCATAGTGTTATTCTGAGTGAGAAACGCCCAGCTAAAAGGGACCAGATTAGTTCTGTGTGTGGCTGGAGGGTTTCACTGAGGATGGAAGACCCGCCCCAGGAGCAGCACCAAGCAATAGGCGTGCTGCCTGGATGGAACAAAAGGGAAAGGAAGGAGGGCTGCCTCTTGTTCTTCAGAGAAGCACCAGGCTTTGCCTTCACCTTGGACATCTGGCTTCCAGCATAGACCCTGCAGCCTCCTGACAGCACTTACGTGGGATTCTACAGTGAGCTCCAGGTCTTCAGCTGACTCCTTTGGATATCAGGTGCTCATACAAGCTTTTGCACTCTTCCATGCATGACTCTGTAGAAGGCCACTGGAAGCCCACCTTATAAATTCTCACAGATTTGTATATTTTGCATTAAATCTCTTTCATTAGTAAGCACTGATTGATGTAGGAATCACTCTCCACTGGGTCAGAAAACAACCTACAAAATAGAGAAAAATATTTCCAAGCCATATATCTGATATGAAGTAATCTCCAATATGCAAAATAAGTCCTAAGTAGCAAATAGAAGCAAAAATAAATAAATAAAATAATGTAATTAAGAAATGATTTTTGGGGCTGGCCAAATAGCTCAGTGGATTAAAGCTTTTGCTTAGGCAGATGCAGGGACCAGGAGTTCGATCCCCAGGCCTGCCATGCTGACCCTGCCCCCAGGGGGCACTGAGCCAGCAATTGAGACCACATGTGGTAGCACATGCTTGTAATCTCAGCACTTGGAAGGCTATAAACAGGAGGATCACTATGAGTCTGATCTATGCATTGAGACCTTGTAGACCCTGTATACCTTGTCCTAAATACAAAGAAAGAAAGAAAGAAAGAAAGAAAGAAAGAAAGAAAGAAAGAAAGAAAGAAAAAATGATTCTGGGGCTGGGGCAATAGCTCAGCAGCATGAGGGCTTTCCTGGCATTGAGTTCAATCCCTAATACAAAAAAAGAAAAGAGAGAGAGAGAAAAAAAAAAATGATTTCACTAAACATTGTTTTTAAATGTATTTAGCACAGGGTCTACAGGGTCTCACTAACCAAGTAAGACTGGTAGTGATCCTCCTGTGTTCAGCCTACGAAGGGCTGGGATTATAGGCATGCGCCACCACACCCAGTCTCAATCACCATCTCAGTGCACCCCTGGGGTGGGGCTGGCAGGGTACGACAGGGATCTAACCCCAGTCCCTGCACCAGCCTAAGCAGGTGCTTTAATCCACTGAGCTGTCTGGCCAGCCCTTCACTAGACATTTTGCCGAAGAAGAAATAGAAATGGCTAAAAGGCACATGGCAGGTATCAAATCATCAGGATAATGTATATGGGAAGCACACGGAGATACCACCTCCTCCTTGTTAGGGTGTACATTAGCAAAAAAGGCAAAAGTAAACAACTTTGTCCTGGATTTGGAGAAAGTGGGATCCTTACACACTGCTGGTAAGAATGCAACATGTTGCAGCCGTTTTATGGAAAACAGCACGAAGGTTCCTCCAACTATTAAAAGTAAAACTACAGCACCCAGCAATCCAATCTGTTATTCACCCAAAATAACTGAAATTAGGATCTTGAAGACATATCTGTAACAATGAGAGCACATTTCACAAAAGCTATGACATCGAAATGAACTAAATCTCTAACCACTAGCTTAATGTTCAGCTTTAAAAATAGGAGAGAATCCTGAAAGACGTGGCTCTCGAGGACAGTTTTGCTAAGTGAAATACGTCTCACAGAGAGACAAGTAATGCCCAATTCCAGGTAACTGAGGTAGCTCAAGCAGTCAGGGGCTTAGTGGCTGGGGAGTTAGCAGACGTAGCTGAATTCAAATAGAATTTCTAACTTCCCTTTTTTGAGAAACCCCTATACTGATTTTCACTGTGATTACACTAAGTTACACTAAACCAACAGGGCAGATGGATTCCTTTCTCCTGAGAGCCTCATTAGCATTTGTTATTATTTTATTTCTTGACGATGACCATTCTGGGTAGTTTCTCAAAAGAAATAAAGACATCGCCTTACAGTGATACCAGCATCCCCGTGTTTACAGCAGCACAGTTCACTACAGCTAAACCTCAGAGCCAGCCTGCATGTCTACCAGTAGATGAATGGATACAGGATATTCACACGCCGTGGAGTACTCATCTGCCATAAAGATAAACTTAAGTTACTTGTAGGAAATTGGGTGCTCTCTCAGGTCACAGTGCTAAGTGGAATAAATCAGACACACAAGTTTAAACATCACATGGCTTCTCTTATATAAAACCCAAATTATAAATAAAGAGCAAAATAAAAGAAAACAGAAAGTAGGGGGACAGGCCTTTCTCAAATGGGATGACTATCAAGGCATAGAGGGAGGCGAGGCAGGAGGGAAGGCAGAGGAAATGAGGAGAGGAATTACCAGTGTTCTGTACACACACCAGGGCTGCACAAGGGGTGTAAATTTCATGTGGCACAAATGTGTACTAATAGCAATAATCCATAGGCGGAAAGGCTCCATAAAGCAAGACTACACTATCACATACTGCAAGATATGTAATTGAGGGATACATGGAGCACAGAAGGAAATATAAAGTTAAAAACATTAAACCGTAACCTAAACAAGCAGAGAGGAACACTATAAACACTTTATTAAACTGCCCTCCAGTAAAAAAAAAAAAAAAAAAATTTCTTTATTAAATCTTTTAAGAAACTGTTTTATTACCAAATAAAACTTCTAGTCTTGAATTTAAAATAAATGAACAAATCTACATTAGTAAGATAACACTCAATATTAAAGTCTCTGAATTCTCGTTTAAAATAATTACTGGTGTAGGGTGAAACTTCCATTAAGCCAAATTTCCATTAGAGACATTTATCATTTAGAAGAACAGTGTTTCCTGAAAGAAATCACATTTTTACAATGCTAGCACAGTCTAATAAGAATCACCTGTCTAGATATTTGATAGGGATTGGTTTTTTTGGCTTTTAATAAATTTGAATGAATGGTAAATGAATGGAAAGAATGGTAAATGAATCTTTCTCCCTGCTAACCTAGCTCCCTTGCATGATGTAAAAACTACGGCAAGTGCAGAAAACTTGTGAAAGAGGAAGTAAGCGACAAACTTTGGGTGCAGCTAGCACATAGGACTGGGCTAAGCATGCGTGAAACAAACCAGTTCTCTATAATCCGACGAGCCATGCCTTTCACCAGCTTCTGCTATACTCCCAGCAACATTTGCCGTCGACTAAAAAGCAGCCAATTGTGTCCTCAGAGAGAGCAGGGAAGGAATTTCCTGCCACCATGAGTGACGGGGGACAGCAAAAGCAACCAAACTGACAGCCTCTGACAGCATGAAAACAAAACCACCTCGTATTTCCAAACTACTGTATCAATTTTCACTGCACGGAGTCCCACTGTTTCAGGCTCACAAATAGAGTTTTAAGAATGTTGGAAGACTTTTGGATATAACATTTGCCAGGTACCCAAAACTTCTTCAAAAACAGAACATAGAATGGTCTTTCAAAAACTCACCTCTGGGCTGGTGAGATGGCTCAGTGGTCTAAAGCACCTACTTAGAACAAGCTCAGCAAAGCACAGGGACCGCGATTCAATCCCCCAGCACCACATGGCAGCCAGCCCCGCCCCCTGGTGGCACAGGATTTAATGCAGAATGAATACACCTCTGTGGCACAGCATTTAATGCAGAATGAATACATCTTTCTAGATTTCAAAAAAAGAAAAAAATCGCACACTGTGCTTGCCTATGTCTGCTTAAACAAAGTAAATGTATTGCGTGCTTTCCATTCACCTTTCAGTTGAATACTAGTCCCCACTATCTGGGGCTTATTTTTAAAAAGGGCAAATCGTGTCTCTGAAAAATCAGCCTCTTTTCCCAGGATGTAGGACACAAAGCTCACAAATTGATACAGAAAATTAAGGCTGTGACCGAGACCTTCTCTTCCATCACAGGACTGCAAGGCCAAAATTGGTAAGAGCTGAGAGGACACACAAATTGAATTCCAACACTGAGCCCAGCCTTGCGATTTCTCATGATGGACTGCTGTCCTGGGTTATATTTACTCCTGTCACCTGAATTGCCCTTTGCTTGGAATTGCATTTTTTTGATACAGAATTATTTGATACACAATTATGTACTCTAGGTTTCACTAACTTAAAATGTAATTTCAGCTGTTTCAAAATACTTGCAACATTGTGTAGCCATCCCATGATCTAACTGGAGGGCATTTTCATCACCCAAGAAGAGCCACCCTACCCACACCCTGAGGAAAAATAGAAGAAAGAAGTGAGGAAGGAAGAGGGGAGAGGCGGAGACACAGACTCAACGCCAAGAGCTACATCTTACTATGAAAACAATGCATAGAAATAGAAATTGCTGGGGCAGGAAACTTAAAAATTAAAAATACAGGAGCTGGGGAGACTGCTCAATGGAATAAGCGCTTCCCTGGCAAGCGCAGGGACCTGAGTTCAATCCCCGGTTCTGGAAGAAAAAAAAAAAAAAGTATATATCCCACTTTTTCTAGGTAATATAATGTCTTCTTTTCTTCATTGGTTAAAAATGCTCTTATTAATCACAAAGTAAGCAAAAACTTGCATCACAGGCTCTGTAAGGCACCTTCAGCGCAGCCTGGGGACTTCTTGGTAAGCTTTATCACCACACTGATGTGGTTCATTTTCGACTGAGAATAACTGGGCTCAGTCCAGCGGCCCTGAAGTACTCTGTGATAATGGAAGCATTTTCCCTTCATCTGGGGGCTGACACTCAGTTTGAGGACTCAGGTGACACAGCCTTCAGGCCTTAGCTATCTTGCGATTTTGGCCCTGTGATGCAGAAGTTCTGCTGCACGCTGGCACCAGTCGCCAGCACAATTCCCTTCCATTCTCTATTCTTTCTCTTTAGGTTCTCCTCCACCCTGTTTCTGCAGTTTCAAACACCGTTTTTGTTACTGGTTTGCTCTATAATGACATGGATATGGGCATGTCTCACCTTCCCCAAAGAAACTTATTTGTCTTTCAAATTTGAAGCAGAAAAAAAAAGGCATATTTTCCAAATTATCATGTAACTCTTCTAAAAACCGTCCCCAGGAATTACTATGAAGCTTCTCAGCATCTTGAGCTACACTTCACCAACCGATCTATGCAGCCTTCTGAAAATTGCAGTATCGCTTAGATACAAGAGATTTCATTACAGATCTTTCTAGGTAGCCCTGAGAAACAGAAACCTTAGTAACCACCTGCTTTAAGCAAAGCCACCAAAACGTGCTCTTTTCTCCTATCTGGGTAATGCACAATTCTCTTCACATTTCTTCCCTCCTCTAATCAGAGGCCCTAAAGGACTGTGTGGAGAAAACTGTCAGGATCACACTAATTCACAGCAAAGAGGACTGATTTTTTGTAAACTAACTCTAAGCTGTAGAATGAAACCAGGGAATGCTCTATACATTCTTTATTTTTTAAAATTTGTTCTCTGTACTTTAGGAAAAGGCCTACAGGGTGTTCAGGGTCTCACTATTAGATCAGACTCATAGAGATTCTATTTACAGCCTCCCAAGTGCTGGGATTACAGGTGTGCACCACCGCACCACATTCTGTCACTGGCTCACTGTGCTGGGGGTGGGGGGCAGCTAAAGGGTGACTTCTAACATACGAATACTCATCCCATATGGCAACATATTTACTCTTAATAAACAATTATTCTAAAAAGCTATAATAAAACACGAAGGAGTTGAAAGGGACTCTCAGATATACCTGGTCACCTTGTTAGATGCATATTCCATACTTCTAAAAGTGCCATGCAAATTCCACTCAAAACATTATAAATTAAATTAGCTGCAAGTTTTTAAAAAAATTTCTGTCATTATATAATTTGAAAATCTACAGATTCATTAACACAGAAATTGAAATCAACTGTCACAATTTTTTTTTTTTTTTAGAATAGAAGATAATTATAGGTCCTGATTTGTTATAAAAACTTTTCATGATTAGGTGTTGTACTCTCACGGGAATTGTCATCATTTAATGAATTTTCCTTGCTTCAGCACTTTTTGGAGTATTCTATGATGGTGAACATCTTGTCTTTCAAATGTTTAGCTTAATTTTTGTTAAATTAAGGTATAAAAAAAACACAACTTGGGCTTTTCCCCATGTAAATTACTGACGTATGACTTTTAAATAAGCATCTACTAGTTAGATTCATATTAATAAGTTGTGACAATACTTTATCAAATGATTACAGTTGTAGTCAATACTTGAGTTTTAGATGTATTCATGTAACATTTTGTAAATTATGACAAAATTTTCAATAGACCTAGCATAGCAAAACTAGCCATGAACTAGTATAAAAATCAACTAACCACTCTAATGAAACATAAAAGCATTTCATTTTTAACATGCAAACTGAAACAGAAATATCTTTTAACACAGACAAGAACTCATTTATATAATATCACTTGTCCTCAAAATAGCTATTGTAACCTTTAATGTTATAACTAGAACAGAAAATGAAGATACAGCTTTTAACCACTATCGATTCTTTATTTAGGGTTAATACTAAGGCAGTTTGGAAGTCTGAAAAGTACACAATAGGGTAAACTTTTTTCTTTTTATGTATTTGGTTCAGGGCCTCAGTCTGCAGCTTGGACACGTAGTGATCCTCCTGTTTTCAGTCTCCCCAGCGCTGAGATTATAGGTGTGAGTCCCCACGCCCAGTCTCAGTGCACTCAGGGCTGGGGCTGGACTGGCCTGTGGTTCAGGGATCGAACCCTGGTCCCTGTGATTGCCTAAGCAGGCACTTAGTCTGCTGAGTTTTCATACCAGCTCTCACAATAGGTAAACTTTGATATCACTCAAAAAATGTTAAAATTAGCAGCAAGTGTATCAATCAATCCCTTAAACAATATTGAGAGTTTATACTGTGGTTGACATATGAGTGAATAATACAGCAATTATATGCCCCAATGATGCTCATATATTATCAGGAAAGACAGATATAGGGAGAAAAATAAATGCATGTATAATAAGATTTTTGATTTTTAGGAAGATGAACAAGGCTGGACTGGGGAGGCAGCTCAGCGGTCTAAGGGCCCACCTGACAAGGACAGCCACCCAAGTTTGATACCTGGTACCACATGCTGTGCTGGCCCCCAAACCGGGCACGGTGGCACACGCCTGTAATCCCAGCGCTGGGGAGGCTGACACAGGAGGATCACTATGAGTCAGAGTTGAGTGTTGAGACCCCATACCAAATAAATAAATAAATAAAGTACAAAGTACAATGGGAATACACAAGTATCTTAACTAGTATAAAAACTCATGAGGAACTCTCCTGAGGAATTAATACTTAAGCTACAAATGGAAATATCTAAGTAAAGAAATTTGCTAAGCAGCGGGAACACAGCATGCCAGGATTTGAAGGCAGAAATGCATGCCACCCCAAGAAGAGAGATCGCTCA
>NW_004524601.1:11897978-11899035 GCF_000260255.1 Octodon degus
TTTCCTTTTCTTCTACTGATAGTTTTCCAGTACTGATAGTTTTCTTAGCAAGCTAATTCTGAACTGATAAGACGACTTTGGAAGTTTCCCTTCCAGGAAGAGTTGGAGGAGAATTAGTATTATCAGGTCTCCTTTAAATGTTTAGGACAATTTAGAAATAAAATCATCACATCCTGGCCTTGTTTTTTCCCACGGGAGATTCTGTGAATGATTCAATTTCCTTATTGACTAGAGATATACTCAGACTTCATACTTAATAATTTCATCTTAATAGACTGCATGGTATCCAAGAATTTGATCACACCTTTGCTCCTCACAGTATCCTACAATGCTCTGTATATCTGTAGCCTCAGTTTTAAGGTCTCTTTTATTTTTTCATTTCTTTTTTCATTTCATTTATATATTTGGCACAGCATCTCACTATGCAGCTCGGACTCAATTTTGACTCTCTACTCTTCTTTAATGTAGCTGAACCAAAACTCCAACTCCGTTTCAATGACGCGTTCTATTGTTTCTAGCTTCTATTTTGTTTATTTCTATTCTGATTTTTATTATTTCATTTCCTCTAACTTCAGTCTTGGTTTGTTCTTACTTTACTTTCTTGAACTATCTTTTTTTTCCCTCTTTTATGTATGTATTTATTGCTACAGACTCCCTTGGAAGAACTGCTAACAATACTATTGTAGCTCCTAAGTTTTGCTATCCTATCTCACTTTCATTTGCTTTTCAAAAATTTTTAAATTTTCATTTGTCGTTCTAGGGCTACGATGCTTGCTTTCCACATACTTGTGGATATTCCCCAAATCCCTTCTGTTATTGATTCCTAATTGTATTGCACTGTGGTCAGAAAAGATACTAGACATAATTTCAGTCTTCTTACATTTCTTAATAATGGTTTTATGGTCTAACAAATGATCCCTCCTGAAGAACGTTGCGTGCACACATGAGAAAAAGAACACGCATTCTGCTGCATGTAGATGGAATGTCCGTTCGGCCGTCTGGTCTAAGTTAAGTGTCGCTCAACGCCGCCATTTCATTTTAGGCTTTCTGCTTTATA
>NW_004524601.1:11899310-11921272 GCF_000260255.1 Octodon degus
TATATATTTTAAGTTCATTCAGCTACTCTATGACTTTTTGATGGGAGAATCATATACATTTACATCAAAGTAATTATTCAGAGGCAACGGCTTACTGCTGTCATCTAACTTGCCATTTTTGTCATTTTGCTTACTGTTTTCTGCATATTTTGTAGACACTTTTTCCTTTCTCTGTCACTGTCATGTTTCATAATTAGATTACTGTAATTGATTTAATATTGAATATGTATCCACTGCAAATTTTTGCTTTGTGGTTACCATGAGGCTTATTAAAAATCACAGTTACAAAAAGGGTTCTAAATCTAATAATAATTTGATTTTAATCACATACAAACACTACCTGCTTTTGCTCTACCTCACACATTGTAAGCTTTCCATGTCAAAATGTTCATTCTTTAGACTGGGTATTCCTTGCCAAACTATTATAGCTATTATTATTGAACATTTTTGTCTTTTAATGCGCATATTAAAGATATAAGTGATTGAAAATCACCATCACAGTTTGAAAGCAATCTTAATTTTGTGTATTTAATTATAGCAGTGTTATATGTTTTGATGGTACTGTGGCCCTTTACTTACAGCTGAAAGAACTCCCTTTAGAATTTTTATAAGACAAGGCTGGTGGTCTAAGTGCTGGCCTGGCAAACACAAGGGCAGGGATCCCCAGTACCGCATGCCATGCCAGCCCCACCCTGGACGCACTGTGTAGGCCACAGAAACCGGGCGTGGTGGCGCATGCCTGTAATCCCAGAACTGAGGAGGCTGAGACAGGAGGATCACCATGAGTCCAAGCTGCATAGTAAAACCCAGTACCAAATAAATACACAATTTTTTTTTGGTGGGGGGGCTGCCTTAAGGGCGGGTCTGGTGTGGCGTGTGGAGCTGGGGATTGAACCCCGGTCCACCACGTCTGACTGGGCTTGTCCAGGCAGGCACTTACACAACTAAGCTAACTGGCAAGCCCCAATATATAAATATTTTTATTTTTATTTTTTAAATTAAAACATAGGTTTTTTTATAAGACAAATCTATTCACAATGAACTCTCGATGTTTACATAAGAAAGTCTTTACCTTTCACTTCTAAAGAACAGATTTGCAATGGAAATTATTTTTGGCGGGCAAGGTGTCTTGTCTTCAACACTTCCACATAGTATTCCACTCCCGTGGACTGCAGGGCTTCTCCTGGGGGGTCTACCTCCAGCCTTACTGAACAATGCTTACATGGGATGGGTGACTTTTCTCTTGTGGTTTCTAATGTCTTTTCTTTGGCTTTGTTTATTGATAGTTTGATTACAAAGTTTTCTTAGTATAGTCCTTTTTGGATTTAATTTGATTGGAGAAGTTTGAGCTTTGTATACTTGGATATATATATATATATTTGAAACTTTTTCCAGGATCACATTTTATGAGTTCTTTATTATTTGTCTTTCTCTTCTAATTCTTAAAGTTGTATAACTGGAAAATGTCCCTTTTTGATACTTCCTAGTAAGTATCCTAATGGGTTTTCAATTTTCTTTATTTTTTTCCTCCATATATTATAAAATAACTTTTTAATTCACTAATTTTGTTTTGTCAATTTTGCTGTTGGCATTCCTACATTTTTTATTTCATTTATTGTACTTTCTCAATCCATAGTTTTTGATTTTTAAAATAAATTCTATTTCTCTCTTGACATTTCACTTTGGTCAATTATTTTTCTTGTTATTTTACTGGATTGTTTAATTTTATTTCCTTGAAGATCACTGAGTTGTTTTAAAAACTACTTTGGATTTCTTGTCAGGTATTTTATACAGCCTGGATCCTGGGTCTGACACAGCAGGCCTGGACCCTGCTTCTGCTGGACATTGGCCTTGAAGTGGACTCCAGGGACCGGCCCAGCATGGAGCAGTCCTAGCGCCTGTGCCCTCCAATGAAGTTTGGTGTGCAAGGCCAGTGGTGCTGCCTGGAACTGGGGCTGGCCCCACCTACAGCTAGTGAGATGATCAGGCTTTGGGATGGTCTAGAAGTCCAGCAGCCTAGAGAATGAGGCTTTGAGGACAGGTGTGAAGCCTGGGTCTTCTGGCTTAAGCCCAGTGGCCAGATAGGCCCAGAGCCTGGAACCGAAGGCTCAAACCTGCAGCAAGGCAGACCTGCAAGCTCTGTCGCAGGTCCTGATCTCAAGACTGGGGTCTTGAGTTTTATAGCACTGGCCAGTGTTGGGGAGCAAAGCAAACACATGCTCCCTTTCCTTCTGTGCGTAAAGGGGATCTCTCTGGGCTCCGTGGACCGGGCTGGAGAGCCGGGGTGGTGTGAAGCGGCCCTCGTGCTCTAGCAAGGGCATCTTCTCTTACTCCATGCTTCACAAAGAGAACCAGGTTCTCTCTCACCTGGTTTCCTAAATGTTGTACAAGTTTTTGGGAATGCCTACCCATACTGTGAACAGTTATTCAAATTGTTGTTTCTACAGAGAGGTACATGCTGAAAATATCTATTTTCTTCTGCTATCATTTACTTTTGTAATTATTAATTCATTGAGGATCACATTAGAAAAGAAATATTGATAAAATGTCTAAGTTATTTGATTTCTACTTGACTCTTCTGATAAAGCAATCTCTTTTCCATCCATGTGCTGCTAGATGTTAATCCCACTGTGCTCACTTTAAGTATTGTTCCTTCATTGTAAGGTTCTACCTTCAATGAGAATGGAAAACAGTGGTGTGCATTAGGAAAGAGTAATTTTGGTAGCTGGTCTCCTGCATACGAAGTCTGTGATTTTTTCTTACCACTGCTAATCATCCAAACACTTCAAAATTTTTCTTTAATCCAACCTTAAATACTGGCTCTCTGGACCAAAAAAAAAAAAAAAAAAAGAAAAAAGAGGGCCGGAGATATAGCTCAGCAGACTAAGCACCTGCTTAGGCAAGCTCAAGGACTAGGTTTGATCCCCAGGACCACATGCCATGCTGGCCCCACTCCTGGACATGGTGAGCCAGCCACCAAGTCCAGGAGTGGTGGCATATGCCTGTAATCCCAGCGCTGGGGAGGCTGAAAACAGGAGAATCACCACAAGTCTGAGATGCATAGGGAGACCTTGTACAAGATACATAAATTGAAAAAATAAATAAATAGCAATGAATTTTGCTTCTTTAATTACTTTGTTTCTCTACTGAATTTCAACTAACAGTCATTTAATCATATCTGGGCTCTAGTGCTTTGCCAGGAATTTGGAACCTGCCATTTCTGAGTATGGTTCGGTTTTGAGGCCTTGTGCACCTTCAGTTAATTCTCCTCCATATGTACATGCTGAGCTATGGCTTCCTTCTCAAATATTACTGACTCTTTCCTCAATTTCCCATATGTTTTGGCCTACAAAGGGTTTTCAGACATTTTCTAACATAGCTCTGAATTGGATTATATATTTACTTTCTGTTACACTTATGGCTTTGAGGTAGGAATACAAGATTACTGTGGGAACTTGGCTTACCATAAGCAACAAAAGATCTATAATTCTCTTCTCAACAAACAATTTAACATGAAGTATAAGTTATAAAACGGGATAAAAATTTATTCCTGTAATTTCAGTATCCTGAAAACTTCACTATTTTCGACTAATGTTAAATTGGAGAATAAAACTCATATATTTATGTTTCATTATGTCAGGATTCTGTTCTCATAATTTCTAATTAAACAGCATGAGAAAATCACCCTGGAATTGCTTCATCATGGACTATACTAGGAGCACATATATAAAGCAGTAAAGTTGAAGACTACGGAGGAGATGAAAGAAGCATTAAGGAATCTGACATGAATAAAATATCAGAGGGTAGGAGGGAATAAGTGGGAGAAGATGAATTATGTGACGTGTCTAGCATAGAGGTGAAAGCCAGATCATCTCATGGGAAGGTGACAAGGGAATACTGGCTAGGTGTTTGATGTTTTTTGATTAAAATATTTTCTTTAAAGTTAACCCAGGCCCTTTACATGCAGTGGTGGAAGGCAGAGAAGAAAGACTATACCTGAGTCCTAACTCCACCTCTGCCATGTGACCTTGGGCCAATTTATCTCCTTCTGAGCTGTTTCCTCTTTCTAATCACTGTCCTCTTCCTAAGCTTTTGCCTCAGGAAACCTAGTTTCCTGTCTCTGAGTTTCCCAAAAGGATTAAATGTATGCGTTTGTATTTGTGGCTTAGAGCACTAACCAATGCATACTGCACAACCTGCAAGTGTTGGTCGTTATTATTGTTGTCACTGTTCCCAATATTATAACTTCTGGGGTAGCTAGATAGTTCAGTGCATTAAAGCACCCGCTTAGGCAGACACAGGGGCGGGGGGATCCAAACCCAGACCTGCTGTGCTGGCCCCGTTTTCCCCACCCCCGGGGCGCGCTGAGACGGCAACCGGGACTGGGCATGGTGGTGCATACCTGTGATCCCAGCACTTCGCAGGCTGAAAACAGGTAGATCACTATGAGTCCCAGGTGGGTAGTAAGACCCTGTAGACCCTGTACTAAATACATTTTTTAAAAAATATTATATTTGCTAAGAGGCCAATGAAAGATTTTTCAAAGCTCATTCAGTAGTTCAGAAATTTTAAAGGATGATGAACTCTAAGAAGAGAAGTTTTTCTAGAAAGTTCTAAGATTTTTTGTCTTAATTAAGCCACAATTTTGAATAGTAAATGTTATTTAAAAATTCTTGGCATAGTGTAAGAGATATATATAGGTTATATAACTTGACTTTGAAAACTTCAATATCCTTACTGAAACTGAACTTTCATTTCCTTTCTAATTTATTATAATCTATATTTTCTTATGAAATAACTAGCCAAGACATTTCTTTCTTATACACCTACTATGGGAATCTATTTCAAACTATTTGTGAAGAAGAATAGGTCTGGCCCGGGGAGATGGCTAAGTAGAATAAGTGCTTCCCTGGCAAGTGCAAGGGCCTGAGTTCAATTCCCCAATTCTGCAAAAAAAAAAAAAAAAAAAAAAACAAGAAGAAGAAGAAGAAGAAGAAGAAGAAGAAGAAGAAGAAGAAGAAGCAGAAGCAGAAGCAGAAGAATAGGTCTGCTTACTTTACAGTCACTAGCAAGCAAAAGTATGCTGGAGTTTTTCATAACAATGCTTACTCTCCTTTCTAGCTCCAGATTAAGCAAACTTTTTTTTTTTTTTCAGAACTGGGGATTGAACTCCAGCCTTTGTGCTTGCCAGGGAAGTGCTTATGCCACTGAGCCATCTCCCCAGCCCCATAAGCAAACATTTTATTCGTTAGTCAAAGAAATGTTTAAGCCTTTATCAAAAATTAAAAAGAAAAGACCCTCCTACATGTGTCAAATGGTCCTCCTTATGCCAGGTATAGCCAGCATTTATCTATATAGTAAACCTATTATGAGGCATAATTATCCTGTGATATCTCTTAGTAATACCAAAATAAGGGTGTCGCACCAAGGTATTTTGCAGTACATGTTAGTGGAACGGCTGTTTAATATTCAGAAAGAGGGTTGCAAGGAGATCAGAAACCCAGGCAAATACACTCTGTTCTCACAGCACAACCCATGGATTATTAAAGTGGATTTAATATTAAAGCTCTAATTTTGCATTCTGCAAACCTAAATGCCACTTAAGTCCTACAGAAATTAGTCAAATCTGCACCAGAATGTTATGTCTAATCACTTTACACAAGGCAACCCGGTATTGCTGATGACAACTTACATAAAATGATCTATTTCTGTGTTTGATTAAGTTGCTCCTATTCAGTGATATGGTTTTTAAATCCAGTGAAAAATTCTTCAATTTAAATATCTTCTCCTTTATGTCCAAAGTGATAACCCCTACAATTTATCAAACAGCTGCTTTTCCTGAGGACATGCAATCTACATTCCCATAAATATTTCAAGATATTGTATAAATACCTGGCCTAGAGGGTATAATCGCTTATTCTTGTAAAATTCTGCTTTCTTCTAAGTCAAAAGTTGCCCAAACTTTTCAACTCAAGTAGTTATTTAGAAAAAAAATGTGTTATGAGTATCTAATTTTAGGCATATTTTATGTGTTAAAAGTTACGCCCAATGCAACTTTTCTACTTATAAAGAGCATATGCTGATTGGACACACTAAACTTTAAGATAAGAGGAAAACATTTTAAAGCACCCAGAAATAGCCACAATATTTGAGCATATTTGTCTAAAGCACTCATCATTGAAGGTAGCCAGATGGATAGTACTGAGATGAAATGTGCCCAAGGTTTGTCCTTTTCACTTACCATTTTGTAGCAGTCACGGCCTGGGGTGGAGAATTATCTCCAAATGTCTTCATTTGGTCGCTACTAATACTCTATTACTGGATATAGCAATAATGTAAGTGTTTCTTCTCAAATATCTACAATTTTATGTACCATTCATATGCCAAACTTCCTTATACCAGTCCACCAATAGTACAAGGACAGTTCGACATCTATCTTTTGATCTTACAAATTTGTGGTTCCGCAGCAATCAAACCTAAGATACACAAAATTATATTCATTATTTAGTTCCCTAATGCCTCATACCTCCCTGCCTCTCGGCCCTCCTCTTTTTCTCAGATGCACGCACACACACACATACACACACACATTCACACACACACACACACACACACACACACCCCTTAATCTCCGAGCCTACAGATTTTCATTTGCATAGACTTAGAAGCTAGCAAGCTAAGCTACCAACTAATTCTCTCTTATCATCCTTTGCCTTTTTTTCTTTTGGCGGAACCAGGGATTGAACTCAGGCCCTTGCGCTTGCCAGGGAAGTGCTTATTCCACTGAGCCATCTCCCCGGCCCCCTTCATCCTTGGCCTTTCATCCAGACAATGCCATTTCTACTTTTTCAACATACCAGAATTTCATTTAGTGTACCTCAACCCACCAGCATCTCTTTTGCCAGGTCTCCAATATTTGAAATTTGAACTACTGCTGAGTGCCCTAGAGTTTTTCATTCTCTGGCATTGCTCAAATTACTTCTTCTTATCTCCACATTGTATTCAAAGTAATTTTCGTAAACCACAAATCTTCTTAGTCATCTAGCTGAGAAATTCCCCACAGTGGCACTGTCTACTGCACCTATATTCATGGTAATGTCAAATCCCTTAAAACGTTATGTCATCATCTATTGCTAGCTTCTTCACTATGGTCTATTCTGCTCACCTCTTATGCAGACCTTACTAGGATCACCAACATTAAAATGTGTACCTTTCAAAAACTGTTTAATATCTCTAGCAAAACTGGTGCCACAGGGCCAAGGAGATAGCTCAGTAGAATAAGCACTTGTTTAGCAGGTGCAAGGTCCTGAGTTCAATTCCCAGTACTGAAAAAAAAAAGAAAGAAAGAAAGAAAGAAAGAAAGAAAGAAAGAAAGAAAGAAAGAGAAAAAACTGATGCCAAGCCAAAATTTCAAAATATTTTCTCATTTGGAAATACGATCTTTAGAGCCAGCCAGTTAGCTCAGTGGATTAAAGCACTGCAGAAGCAGGGACCAGGGTTCAATCCCCGGTGTGCTGTGCTGGCCCCACCCCTGGTGTTCGCTGATTGAGACTGGGCATGGTGGCACGCACCTGTAATCCTAACACTTTGGAGGCTGAAAACAGAGAATTACTATGAGTTCCATCTGTGTAGTGAGACCTTGTAGACCCTATACTAAATACATTTAAAAAAAAAATCAAGAAACAAGGAAGCATCTTGCTTTACATACACTGAAAGGACAGACCCACCTGATGCCTTGATTTTAGGTCTCAGCCTCCATAACTCTTAGAGAACTAACATTTTTCTTTTCAGCCATAGAGTCTGTAAATTCTTTGCAACTGTAGTCCTCTGAAACAAACATACCACCCACCCTAGACTTCCTGCAATATATTAATTGATAAATTTCAGTTCTCATTCTCTGGAGTTCATTTCTCACACAGTATCTCATGAGTGTAAGATAAACAGAGAGCAAAGAATAATTCAGTTGTTTATATTCTCTGCCAGGTACAGAAATTGGCATTTGGTGGGCGATTAACAGCTACATATATGAAAGAGCACATGAATTTCTTTGTGATTGTAGATACATATTGAGAATTGTCCAACATGGTGATTGAATCTATACGTTCATTTTTCTGGCAAAACCTTTGTATTTGAGATTTTTATTGTCTTTATTATTTGATGGCTTTTTGTTTTCTGGACAAGGATTTTAACCACATCTTCCTCCACTCCTTATTCTGGTCTCAGAAGTCTGAAGTTCCTGTTGGGAGCCAATCTCTGCATGCCAAGGCAGCCAGGACAAATGACAATCTCAGACACAAGGCCGCCTTTTGTTAATGACGGAGGACAACACTAAAACACATTGCTGATCCAAATTTAGCTCCACAGCGGCACCCTTCCCTCTCCACTTCCCGTCCATTGGATCTGGGAACCGTCTGGCTCCTTTCTTTTCTGAGAACTGTTTCATATGATTACCCTCCGACTCTCTGAGCAAACTCATATCCTTTCTACCAAATGTCTTTTTTGTTTAAATACCCAGAACTAATTTCTGCTTCATGCAATCTCAGAACAGCAATTATACTGTTCAAACTCAGCAGTGATCAGTCTGGAGCACAGACTGCGTATGAACACGGAGCTGTTGTTCCCAGATGGTCACCTGACCAGAAAGGCTGGACTTGTCAGCCAGGTGACTAATGAACTGTGTGCTTTGCCTGCCACTCCCCATGAGGGAGCCGCATCCACTTCCACACTAGTGCACCTACTGGCGTACTCCTGCTCTTCACCCTCGTTGATTGCACTTTTTAAAAATGTAAATGCAGAAGTTATCATTTAAATTTTAAAGTTTTTACTGAAATGATTTTCTCAAAGCACATCATGTTCTAAAAGTAAATGCAGCCATCGTATGAAGAATGTCACCCCTAAGTCCAGGTTTTCACATAATAAGTAAATGTCATAATAAACAATGTCATCATTACACAAGGAGTTTAAACCAGATGAATGACCTATTTGCAACAGAAAGACCAACATACTGATGAGCAACTATTTGGCACATGCGTTTATCTCATAAACTACTAATTAATTTGTGAGGAATTCATTCATTACAACTGCATAATACATATTCAATTTTTTCTTTAAACCTCTATTAAACGAAAGCCAGTGTCAGCACTGTAGAGGCGAAGATTAATTTGAATATCAGGATGAAAACAGAGTATGTTTTACCCACATAGATGTACTAAATGTAAATATTAAAACATCACTGAAAGCCAGCAGCTTTCTTCCACTTCTTCAACGGCTTAATGGATATGTTCCAGTGCAACTAAACATAGATAATACGCAACGCTGCTTCCAAATACGACCTGAATTGATTCTCCATCAAAGGATTTCCCTAGAGACCCTTCAGGCAAACATGTGGGTAGTCTGGCTGGGGAGTGAGCTAGGCGGTCTAAGCACCTGCCTGGCAAGCTCAAGGACCTGGGTTCAATCCCTGGTACAGCTTGCCAGGCTGGCCCTGGGTACCGAGCCGGCCACTGAAACCAGGCATGGTGGCACACTCCTGCAATTCCAGTGCAGGGCAGGCTGAGACAGGAAGATCACTATAAGTCAGAGATGCGTAGAGAGACTCTGTGCCAAATAAATAAATAAATAGATAAATAAATAAATGATATTTTAAAAAGCATTGTTGGTCCTACCTATCACAAGAGGAGGACAGAAGATAACACACTTGTAGCTCCTTTGCTTTTTTTCTTAATACCCCCTCAGATGTTTTCAACTATTTATAGTAAGTTCACTATTTTCTTCAGAATGTCTGCCTTATATATACACCGTAATGTCCATAAGAACATATCTTTTAATACAACAAAACATAAAATCACACTACAAATATATTTCACACTTTATATACATTGAATCTGACCTTCATGTATGGTCTTTAATCCAACACAGGTTTGATCTTCTATCTCTTCCAAACATTTATATTAAACTTACACTTGCCTTAAAACTACCCTTAAATTTCACACTCTTCTACCATGGCCAGTCCACAAATTCTCCTTGTCTTTCCATTGCTTCTGTCATCAGCTAACATATAAGTTTAGGGATTTAACTGAGTTTCAGGCCTCTCCTCTTTTCTACTCTTCATCTTTCACATTAGTTTATAACAGACAAAAACATATCTCATGCTGATCAGTAACATCAGACATTCTGCAAAATTCTTTGCCTATTCACCCATGCGACTGGTGGAAAAATTGCTTACGGGCAAAAGCAAGAAAACATACTATAGTTTCATTTTTTTATATAATTTAATAGATGCTAAGGAAAGCATAAAGATGCAGTTGGAATTTAAGGGAATCAAAAACCTGATCATGGGCTGAGGAGATAGCGCAGTAGAATAAGCCCTACCTGGCAAGTGCAGGGTCCTGAGTTCAACCCTTGGTACCGCAAAAAAAATAAATAAATAAATAAACTGATCATGAGTGAGGGTCTTCATTTTCCCAGTTATTACCTTTTATCTGTCCAGCAAACATGGGAGACCATCGGAATGTTAGGTAAAGGAATAAACTCACCCCATGTGGGCTTGGACCCACTTTGCAAGGAAGCAAGCAGTTTGAAGAAGAAAACCTCAGAGAAAGTTTTAACTTTTAAAGGTTATTCTACTACTTTTGGAAAGAGATTGTACAAACCTGAAGACAAGAGAAATGAGATTGAAAAGGTAGGGTTAAATGATAAAACGTACAGAATGGAGTGGAAAAATCTGCTTAGCCAATGGAACTTATGCATGCCAAGGCAAAGGAATTTCACTTGCGTTTAATTCATCAATTCCATTTTCCAGATGAATCATAACTCTAATCACAGGGGTAGCAAATACAAATCAAAGATCATAACTTTCAGGATAGGAGATACAGATTCTAATCTCTGGTGCACTGAGTTTGATTTATCTGTGTGAATACAGCATACAAACAAAATATCCAGAAATCAGATGAAATATGTAGCTTAGCAGGCATCTGGTGACCTCATCCTGCTGGTATTCATGGCCTTCTGTGATTTCTGCTCTCAGTAGGCAAGGCCTAGAGAATAATGTCTACAACACAGAACACCACAGAAACAGTGGTACATTGGTTTCCTGTGGTTACCAAAACTAAGAACCACAATTACCATTGAGTGGATTCAAAGAATAGAAACTTACTCTCTCGCAGTACTGGAAGCCACAAGTCTGAAATTAGGGTGTTGAAGAAGCTGGGCTGCCTTAGTAAGCTAAAGGAGAGATGTTGTGCCTGTGTCTTCCAGGATCTTGTGGCTCCTATAGGACTTGGGGGTGCATCCACAAGCTGAAAAGAAATAGACGCGTCTGGCCATATCTTCACATGGTCTTCCACTGCATGTATTTTTACAGATTAGTGTCACTGCATTGAAGATTTGTTACACTAATCCAGAGTGATCACATGGATGATCTTTAGTTCTGTGACTTTCCTAGTAGTTTCACAGTCACAAGTACTAAGGACTCAGACTTCAACACAAAACATTAATTGATAGTCTCAACTATATTTTGTTTGAAAAATAATGGAGAGGGCTGGGGGTGTGATTAGGCAGTACAGCATTTTTTTTTCTGCATGTGTAAAGCTATAGGTTTAATTCTTACTATCCCCACAAAAATTAGTTAACAATAGCAATAGAAACACCAATAAATAGTGCATATAATATCCCAACAACTTGCTTTAAAGGTAAAAAGCAGAGTGATGAAAGGACATAGAACAAAGGATCTCTGGAAGTTATTTGTAAAATCTAGGTTTTTGTTCCTACTTTCAATTTTATTTTAGATATTTTAACATTTTCATAATAGAGCTATGTCCTAATACTCAGCAAAAATGAAATCATTTTTAGGGTTTCAAATATTTGTTTGGAACCAATGGGAAGTGCAGTGGTCACTCATTCTTACCTGAATATGTCCCAATATAGCCGCAGGAATCTTCGGGTACAGCTTTACACAGCTTCAATCACACGGTTGCCACCAGCATTCTGTCTCTCACTTTCTCTGCTGTGAATAGGAGACAGAATCACACGTAACTAAAAAGAAGATTATAGTTGGACTTCATAGTCAAAATAATTATCATATCATTTAGGGGTTGCAACACATCTCCTAAACTTCTAGTTTCATTTCCGGTGGAAGCGGAAGAAGGTGTCACATAGTAGGAAAGCAATAATAAAATGTGTACTTTTTCTAAAAAAAAAAAAAAAAAAGGGAAAGTTCCAGACGACTAGACAAAGGCAAGTAGCACTGCTGCTGAGCAACGAGCTTCCCAGTTTAACTCCTAGAGGCATTACCATCACCAAATAGCACATACACTATCACAACAACTTGCTCTGAAGGTAACAATGCATGACTATCACAGCACAAAGGCAGCCGCAGCTGGGGGACAACACGCGCCCTCCTGCTCGAGCTGTCCAGGTGCCTCCGCTCTCTCCTACCCATCGCTAATTAGACCAGCTAATTGGCCAGCTCACGCTCTGTTCTGGAAGACTACGAAGCCAGAGGAGTCTAGTAGGAGAAAGCCAGGATTGGCTTTCATTTTCCTTCCACTTCGATTGCTCTGCAAAACATTTAGACACCTTGTCCTTCTGCTCATTATCATGCCATAACTAGAGCAGACACATCAAGTGGTTAAGGCTTTTAAATCTTTTATCCTGACAGACAAAATTAAAAAGTCTTTCCTAGTAGACACAGCAGCACGAATTGTCTTCCCTTAACTGAGTCATTTCAAAAGCACTTTTGACATATATTCAACAGTAGCAGAAAACTTCCTGGGATAATGTTTCTTCTTGCTAAATCACCAAACAGAAATGAGAAAGCTAGAGACGTGTTTTGGCACATACTTGTAACCCCAGCTACCCAAGTTGGAGATTCTCCTAGGTAACAACTCTCTTGTTTCAAAAAACAAAAGTCATGGAAAGGGCTGGGCTGTAGCTCCGTGTAGTGTGCTTGCCTGGCGTGCGGGAGGCCCAGGATTCAATCCTCAGTATGGGGCGGGGCCAGAGATGAGGAAACACGCATCTTATTCTTCCAGCCTTCCACAGCTTTGATACAAACACCTTGATACACGTTAGTAGTACCAGAACTGTATTTTTACTTGCTTCAATAACAGCTGTCTTGCCATCTGTGTTTGTACCTAAGCTATCTGAACTCCTTAACATTTTCTCCTCTCTTAAGCATATCAGTTTGTTTTATTTATTTATTTGGGGAAGGCAGAACCGGGGATTGAACTCAAGCCATTGCACTTGCCAGGGAAGTGCTTATTCCACTGAGCCATCTCTCCAGCCTCAGCGCATCAGTTTTAGAAGCCATTAATCTAGCTGTCCTTTTTTTTTTTCATTTTCTAAAAAAAAATCTCTAGAAAGAAATGAAGATAAGGAAGGATGGAACGAGGAAGGGTAAAAGAGAGACCTTAGTTTTTAGGCCACGAAGGGGCAAATCTGGAGGTAACATTTTTGAGTGCAAGATGTTTCATTGGGAGGTGAACCACCAAGAGAGAAAAGAAGTGAGACACGTAGGAGAAGGTCTTGCACCTACAGACAGTACCAGCAGGCAGCTGCTGGCAACTGCAGCATAATTTGGATCAGCAAATCTGACACACAATGTAGAATCTACCTCTGGTGCCGTTTCCCCAGAAGAATGACAAGAGATACTTACACACTAGCTCCCATTTATCAGTAGCTGAGTGCGGCTCCCAGGGGCATTAACTGCCTGAGACTTGCAGCCCGCTTTCTTTGACAAAGTTGTCCTTAGGGAATCTCATAGACAAAGAACTACAGGAACTGGCATTGGAAATTGCACAGTGTGCACGGCAGCACCAAGGGGACACGGCCACACCCAGGCAGATCACCATACCATCTGCCACAGAAAAATCTAAATTAGAATATAGGCAGGGTGCATTTTAAGGCCACGTACAGAGGTTTTACTGATTTTAGGCATATAGCTTATCTGCCTACCCAGAGATGCTCTTATTTGTTAAATCATATGCATTCTCTCACCTGTAACTGGATCTGAGAGTGAACGAATGATAGAACACATTTTGTTTCCTACAGGGGCAAAGACTGTGGTGTTACACACGTCCAGGTCTAGAAATGGGTCTGTTCATCTGGGACAGGGAACTTCAAACGTGATGCAGAGCAAAACCCAGAAAACCATGTCAAGATTCCCAAAGTGTTGTAATGGATTCTGTGTTTCTTGTCTATTGGTCTTAAGCAAGAAAACAGAAAAGATGGGGATAAAACTAATTCTTTTTTAGGGTAAGAGTCATTTTCGTATATATGTTGTGCCAACTACTGACCTTACAAAGAAAACTGGAGGGAAATTATCTAAAGACAATGTAACTATTAACTATGCAACTATTCAGTAAATCCCATTTTCCAATATAGCAAAGTAAAAATTCTCCTTAGAATGATTAGTTCAATTTAACATCCCCAGAGCTTTTATCTCTACCTCAGAATTACTGAAACAGCCTCATTGCAGGAAATACTTTTCTAAATGAGAATGTTTTATGCAATATGACAGAATAAAGAAGAGCGAAAAATATCCACATCAAAACAGGAACAAGCTCATGCCCATCTCTGCCTTTCTTCATACAGGAAAATGTCAGGCTCTGAATTGGGCTATTCTTCCATGCCTAGAATGATTAGGTTTCTTCATACAATTTTGAATAATCTTGCAAAAAATGAGATAGGCTTATGAATTACTGCTTTGAAAATATTTTAAAGTAAAACAAAATCTTGATTTCCAATGTAAATTGTTCTCAAAATTTTAGTGTAAATATAATATATTCAATGTGACACATTTACACCATTATTTTGTAATTCTCAAGCTACTTAAAGATGAACAGAAAACCAGGTAAAGTCAATCACTCCTTTACCCAAACTTTCACATTTTCCAACAATACTAAGTTAAGAAAAACATTAAAATGGCAACATGACCAGATGTGTCATTTTTTAAATACTAATTGATTTTTGGATAGCAACATGAAACTACACTAACAAATCAGGCCAAAAGCTCTTTCTATCTGTCACCTGACTAAGCAACCACCATTACCCTGATAATAAAAAGCTTCAAAATCATTTTTTCTTTTTAACTTGGGTTCCAGAATCTAATAATATTTCAACTCAATTTGTGTAAAAGAAGCCTACCTATGTATGGATCTCCCACTGATGCTCAAATTCAAGAGTACCCAAAATCAGATCTAGCTTCTAATTCTATTTTCTTTTTTCTTTCTTCATTTTCCTTTGTGTGTGTGTGTTTATTAGATTTTTAGTAAATAAATAATACAATCTTCACTCTAATTACTCAAGGTAGAAATGCAGCATTCCCTTAGCACTGATATGCAGTTAAATCAGAGTAAATTCAGTTCTACTTGATGCAACAAACTGCTTTTGGAGTTCTCCCTCCTTTACACCCTTATCCATCTATTTTTAGCTGGCCATGAAGTCCCTTGCTGTAGCTTCTTTGGACAAAGGACAACCTCCTGGGAAGTCCTTGAGATCTATTCTCAGATGTTCCACCTTACTCTTCTAGACAAAGGTAAAGACACAGTGACTGGGGATGATTTTCTTGAATGACTAGGTCAATCATTCCTGTGTATTACAGTCTTCTTCTTAAGACAGCGGGTGGTATCTACATCATGACTACACGCCTGCCATCTACGGAGGTACACTGGAAAAGTAATTTAATTCATAAATCAATATTCCTTGAACATCTGTTGAGTGCTACATTGTATTAGTTGTGAATGAGAAGGAAATAAGTCCTCATTGACTCTTGCCTTCGTCAGTATAATAAAGATTATGTTCAGCGTAAGGTAAGGCACTGTCAAAATATACAGGAGGCTCAGGAAAAATTTCATTTAAAAAATGGAACCTGAGGATTTTCAGTTAGAAACTGTCCAATGAGTAAGTTTAGAAAGAGAAAACATCCCAAGAAAAAGCTCAGTAATAAAAAAACAACCCAGCAACTTCAAGGATAGGTGAATGATAGTGATAAACTGAGACTAACTCAAGAGTTTGTTGTGTTAAGTGGAAGTGAATTTGCTCTGATCTAAACACATGTAAGTGGTAAACGACATAAGGATTAATGCCAGATTTCTGGCTTGCACAATTAGAAGGAAGACTGTTTCATTTGCTTACTCAAGTAGGTTCGTGGCTGCCATACTGTACAATGCTGATGATGCCTTACAGGAGACAGGTGTGAAGACAAACTGTTGCAATAAGATCCATATTTTAGGAAAATGTATTGAAGTGTGACTTTTAAGAGACAGGCAGAGGATGATCAAGCTGATTAAAATTTCTTAGAAATCTGTGTATATTCATTAAATGACAATAAAACAGAAATATACTCAGGACATTCACATTTGTAAGACAGAAAATTGGAAAAGTTGTTGGGATTTAATTTGTGTAGGAAAGAACAAAACAAGACATTTTGGTCCCAGATGTTTCTCCTTCTACAGACATCTGGACGGACCAAGGATTATATCACCTGATATTTTTCTATACAGACATTCAATTCTACACCCTTAGCTCTCACTGTGGAAATAAACAAAAGATAGTCACAATCTGAGAATACATATGAATTTTAAATATGCCAATTTAAAAACAAATCCAACCTAGTTTCTTTCACTGTATTTAGCATGCATTTTTAGAAGTGTTTTAAAACATACTAGAGCAAGGGCCTGTCATCCCAGCAATGTATCAAGAAAATCAGTTATGTATGTTGGTATGTGTTCACTAAGGAACATTAGAAAAAGTAAAAAATTTATTTAATCAAATCAAAAGGCAATATATAAACATCTCCTTTTTTCTTTTTCTAGAAGTAGAAATGTACTATGCATAGAATTTTTCCATAAGAGGGAAAGAAACTATTCAAAGGGGAGAAACAACTGGGATGAGGGAAAGGAGAAAAGAAGGAAAGAAGGAAAAGAAAAGGAAATAAATATGTATATTAACAGGATGGCTTGGATAGTTGCATGGCTTATTTCTGCTAGTCTATTGAAAACAGCAGTCAATGTTTCAATTTTTTTCTCTTTCCTTTTTGAATTTTACAGTTTTTTGACTAATTTTGTATGCTTATATCTTGTAATCTAAGCAATTAATTTGAAGACAACACTGTGCAGTATAACAACTATAGGCTGAATTGTTATCACTTTATTTAGTGAAATTCTATATCATTTCTAGGGGTATTTTGCTATTTTTATTCTCTTAAAAAAAGTATAACAATAACAAAAAGAAAAGTCTTACATCATTAACTAAGTTCTGTAATAAATACTTTAATACATCACACAACTATAACTCTTTTGGGGAGCTACTCTCATACTCCATGTTTAAAAGCTTTTAAATTTACTTTTTCTGCCTACAAAACATATACTGGGCAGACTTGGAGAAGAGTAATATAGGGATTAGAAAGCATGGTTGTAGCTGGCTCGGCAAATGCTATAAACTTGATTCTGAGTCTCTAGAGGTGAGCAGGCTTTTCTTCCCTCTTCTATTCACATGATCTAACTGTTTACTTGAGCAACAAATGGCTTCAGAGGTTGGGAAACACAAAGTATGGAAGGATAGCTGCGTATCCTGCCTTACACAAGCCATTGGTTTAATCTTTGATGCTTAGGCACAAAAGCGTGGAAAGTACTGGTTTGAGATCTAGGGATAATCCAACCAAGTTTCCTAGAAAAATTAACAAATTATACTACCAGAGCAATGGCAAAGTATGCAAATTTCACCTCAATCTCCTAATACAGTATATATCAAGATGCTACAAGTTCATTTTAGTTCAACAGGAAAATTGGATTATAATATTTTGAAAAGCATAATATATGCTTTTTTGCATTTCTCTGTGAGCGTATTGTCTTTTACTCAATACTTCTATTAAATCTCTTGTGCTTTACGCAATATTGTTTAAATTGCATCATTTATATAATGAGGTCTGTGGAAAGAGACATAAAATGCATTTTGTTTGCCTGGGGTGGTTTTGTTTCGTTTTGTTTCTGTGTTTTACTTTCCCTCCAATATTAAGACAACTTTTCCTGGCATATGTATTTAACGCTATTAAGTAAAAAGTTCTTCTGAAATTACTTTTCTTGGGGCTGGGGAGATGGCTCAGTAGGATAAGCGCTTGACTGAAATTACTTTTCTAAAATTTAAATTTAGCACTTGCCTGGCAAGTGCAAGGTCCTGAGTTCAATCCCTGGTACCACAAAAAATAAACAAACAAACAAATAAATAAATAATAAAATAATATCTAAATTTATAGGTTTTCTCTAGAACATTTTAAAGGATTTTTTTTAATGAAGGAAAAACAGTCATGAAATAATCATTGACTGATTGTATTTTCTTTCAAGCTTACCAGCAATAACATACACATACTAATATTTCAGCCATAATATTCTTTGTCAAATTCTTTTATATGAAGAACTAAATTTCTGTACACTTAAGATACACTGGCAAAGCATGATTTTTAATGGCTGTAAATGTTTCAACTAATACCCTTTCCAAATTAGAGGGAAGGACATAGCACTGTGGCCCAACCTTCAGTTTCTGGAGTTGATAGCTCCGGGTTCTAATCATGACTCTGGACCAGCTGGTGACTTTGACAAGTTATTTAAATTCTCTGAACCACTCATTACCAAAGTGGTTAAGGAATTTCATGGACTTCATCCTTGAATTCTTTATCTAGTATGTTTTATAGATTTAATTGGGTTTATTTTTTTTCAAGACAGAATCTCACTGTGTCATCAGAAGGTTTCTGGACTCACTTTGTAGCCTAGGCTGGCCTCCAAGTTATGGTGACCTTCCTGCCATGGCCTCCCGGGTGCTGGGGATATAGCTGTGCTTCTCCACACCTAGCCATCCTTTGTGTCTTATCAGAAAACATCACAGATAGATTTTGGCTGTGAAGCTTTCAGGAACAGAATTTTTATCTAATAATTCCCCATATTATTAGTCCTTGATTTCCTTCATTTCTCCTTCTCTCATTCTGTACTTCTTTCTTTCCTTCATCTTATAAGATGAAAATGGTAAGACCTGACTCTCTACCTGAGCATTACAGCATATTAAAAAGAAAATGAATATGCAAATAAATGAATATGAAAGAAAATGAAGATGAAAAATTAAATAAATATGAAAGTAAACATCTGTACAACATCTCTCCTAGTAACTCCTGGTTACTGAGCCAAAACACCTGACATCCAGTGTTAATGGAGGAAAGCTTTGTTAGCTCAGAGATTGTAGAAGTCCATCATCAGCTGGCCCCAAGGCACATGGCAGCGGGGCGACCATTTCAGGCAGGCAGAAGGCAGCAAAAGCAACAAAAGAGCACAAGGCAAGCCTCTTCCAGTCCCTTATATTGTATTCCACCTACTGGGATCAGGGCAGTGCCAATCCACTCAGCAGCCTGACCCAGCAATCACCCACCTGCAATCCCAGCACCTTTAATCCTAGCCTTGAATCATGAATCAGTCACTAAGTCTAGATTCTGCTGCCTCTGAAAATGCCTCATGTAAAAATGGGACAGATACCCAAAACTAAAAATTAGGGAAGCAAAGGTTTATTTAGCTCACAGTTACTGGAAGTTTCAGTCCATACTCAGCTGGCTCCAAGGCAGAGTGGCACAAGGCAAAGAGCAACCTTTGTTGGCAGCGGCAAAGAGCAGAGAGCAAAGAGAGTGGCAGCAGCTCAGGCAGCTAGCCAGCCTCTCAGCCCTCCTTACACTGTAATGCAAATTACCTGTCCCAGGGCAGGGGCAGCATCTACACCCACAATAATCAATCACATACTCCAGACACTACCCCATTACTGCATGAGGCTTTGGGGGAGGCACCTATACACAAACCATAATAATACCACTACCAAAGGCTGCAGAATCTGAAATTGATGAAAGTAGAGCATCCATTTAATAAAGGCCCTGATTAAGCATTTTTGTAAACAGTCACACAATAAAGAATGTCCAAATGAAGAAAATCATGAATCAGTGGTTGATTCTTTAATTAAAAGTTAGGCTAGCAAGTATTAATTAACTCAGACTATATAAAAAGTCATTAGTTTAATGTATTTATTCCTATGCAGTTTAATTTTTCTCATGAGAATATCCATGAAGCATGCAAAGTATTTAAAGATGATTTCAGTGAGCTGTAATTTAGTCTTCAATTTCCTGCATAGCAGTAGAAGGAGCGGGACCAGTAGCTTTATTAATCTTTGTCCTTATTTTAAGTTAGTTGTAATTTCACTGTAACTGGTTATCATTTACTTTAAATTATAAAAATAATTCAATATAATGTATAGCCATATAATTCAGTACAAAACATACTGAGTTTAATTTTACCTAAGATATAATGTGGTCTTTCATCAAATATTGGTTCAGGTATTACTATTTGAATTACATCTTTACTTCTGTTGATGATAGTGGAGCTATAAATAAACAGATTATGAGAGATATGAGTTATTTCATAAAACTGATGTGCAATGTGTAATGCAGAACATTTTCTAATTCTAAAACTTCATAAGTGAATGATCTCTTCATTTCTTGTGAATTTATATTACATATCACAATGCAAGCAAATAAAAGCTTTCTTTATTCATGAAAAGAATTACTTCAATTCTAGAAACCTACTTCCTTACTCCTTTGAAGCTCTGCACAAGAGCAATAGCTAAGTAAACCCTTTGTGTCCTAGTAATCACTTCCAGAAGTTCTGGGGTAATTATGTGCTTTGACGCCTAGGCCAGCAGCAGTTTTTCAGATTTAATGTCTACTACATGATAGCCGAGTGCCTGTTAAAAAGCAGGGCCTACAGCAATTAACCACTAGGAAGAATGTATGCAATGTGTTAATTATTGAAACTATCCTACCAATTTGATTTGAAACTGTCTCATTACTATTTGTTTCTCAATAAAATTATGAAAAAAAATAAATAAAAAGCAGGGCCTGAATTATTAGTACTTGTAGGAGAAGAAACATAAGCACAACTGTACTTCATAAGAACCTTGTATCAGATACACGGGTCTACAATTGCACAATTTCATTTTGAAGATCTAGCTTTCATATATATCACAGCAAAACAAAATATCATAAAATATCTGAGCCATCTCCCCAAATATCAGCTTTTAAACAAATACAAGCTTTGCTTGAGGAAGCTCATTTTTCGCCACTGTTGCTCTAGAGAAATCCTATGACTATTTTTCTTTGCTCTTAAATTGATAAAAGTATGCTATACTATATAAACATTCATTGCTTCCCAAAGATACCCGATTGTCTCTATTATTTTCTTCCCCATTTTCCCCTTCTCTGCAAGCACTGAATCCCAAATCAAACAGAATTCAATAAGCTGTAATGTAAGCCATGTCATATACATCCCAATCATTCCCTTCTCCACGCACACAGGATGCAGTAGACTCAAAAATAAACATATAGAAAGGTCATAAAGGACAAATGTTGTATTTACCAAACTGTGAACCTCTTTCTGGTCAGCCTTCCTTCATGTTTTCCTTATTAAAGGATTTCTTCTGTCTTAGCAAAATGTGAACAGTACCTCTCACTTTTTCAATTGCTGTGTGGCACATGAAGATAGTTTCTTATCCGTGAACAAAGGCAATTATGATCATTTTATTTAAGCTTAGTCTCCCAAAACCCAGCAATACAGTTCATAGCAGTAACAGCTGTCCTCTTTTTTATTCAGACTTATCAAGAGAATAAAAAGTGATACAAATGTCAACATACTAAGATTTTTAATTTCACCTGACAATTAAATGTATTACATGGAAGTTTTGTCAAAATGATCTATAGAATACTAGGAACATGATTCTAATAATGTCTTTGTCTTTTCTCCTGTAGGGATTTTTCACAAGAGTTCACATTTTCCAGCATGCTCAAAAGTATGTTACCAGGCTGGGGAGATGGCTCAGTGGAATAAGCACTTGCCTGGCAAGCGCAAGGGCCTGAGTTCAATCCCTGGTTCTGCAAAAAAAAA
>NW_004524601.1:11921797-11952630 GCF_000260255.1 Octodon degus
GGAGAACTCATCTCTAGATAAAACTGAGTAACCTGGCCATCGCTTTTCTATGCATGAAAAGAGGTAAATCAGAATGATACAGAATACAGTTAATAAGGACAATACTGCCCAGAGCACATCATTTTTATATTTTGTTACAACTATTTATTAAGTCAAATAAAAGGACAAACTCTCGCAGCTTCATTGTTTGAAGTGCAGCCAAATCAATGACTTAGCTACACTAGTGAATTTATGTCTCTCAACAAAATACGACTAAGAAGTTATATCAAGTGGCTTACAAGAATCAATTACAGTACGATCAGGATTGCTCCTTCCTCATCTTCTCCCAGTGGTATTCCTGCAATGAACATTTCCCCAACACCTGCCCTACGGGTGACATTGGACTGCAAACTAGGAATACAGATGCAGAAACGTAGCTTGCTATCGAGTAGGGGAAACACACAAGCAACGTGTTACAAGAATGATTTTCACAGTGCCGAAATAGCAATCTGTTAATAGCTTGCATCTCATTTAGTTCTCAATTTTTAAGTTACACTGTACAAACTGAGTCAGCCTCTGATGGTGACGAATTTGTTTCCCTTCACCATATTTTCATTGACCTAGTGACACCTTATTTCAAGAACAACTCTGTACCGTATGTCCAGCTATATTTTCCTTCTTTTACCAAAGACAAAATCAGTAATGAATTAGTAGAATCAGACAAACAATATGACTTGACTTCTTTCCGATAAGTAGAGGATAGCCTGTCTTGTTTGCAAGCTGAAATTTGACCATTTGATTTCACTTTTCATGGGTGTGAACTTTTAATGATTTATTGATAGTACTAAAAAAGAAATTCCTTACCCACTACAGACAAAATATAGTCTTAGAGGAAAACTACTCCATGCTATGAATTGTTGGCAATTAAAATAATGACATTTATTATTTTTCTATTAATACCTGCCAAGAATATCTGCTACAGCAGAAAATAGACACACTACAAAGTTTGAAAGACTGTAACAGATGCTTGTACAAATGAACAGAAGTTGATACCTCACAAGGAAAGCTGTAGTATTCACACTATTTACATTCTGTCAGCTGTGTTACAAGCACAACAACCACAGCTTTACTGTTTGTCCAAATTAGACAAAAAATTACATCACTTTCTCTGTACCTAATACACAGTAAATGTCTAACAGATGTGTGAGAAGGATTTGGATGAGAAAAGAAAATGAGAAAAAAAAAAAAAAAAAAAACACCTTACCAATAGGCAATAGGTTCCACCAGTCAAAACTCAAAGAACTTGAGACTGGACATGGTGGCATGTGCCTATAATCCCAGCTCTTGGGAGGCTGTAAATAGGAGGATCACTATGAGTCTGATCTAGGTAGTGAGACCCTGTAGACTCTGTGACCCTGTAGACCCTGTGCTAAATACAAAAAAAAAAAAAAAAGTCAAAGGACAAAACACACACACACACACACACACACACACACACACACACACACCAGTTACACAAAAGTGCAGAAGTAGCACAAATACTATTTGGAAGATAACCATGTCTTCCAATTCTGTGTGCTTAGTGAATGTTACACGAGACAACTCAAAGACTACAGAAAACGTTTCTTAAAATAGAGCCAGGACTCTAAGATGCAAACTCTATTACTTTTAAAAAGTGAAATACCTTAAGTACTTATAGATGTCAACATTATCAAGTAAGTTTAACTTCTTGTAAAGCTGTTTATGCATCTTTAAGTGTCACCCACAGGTTGAAGTACCCATAAAATAATGAATAAAAATTAAGTTGGGAGGGAAATTTGTGAACCAAATGAGGAGGCAAAAATAAAACAATAAAGATACAAAGAAAGCATCAAAAACTGTGTGGGAAATAGTTATTTCTCATTAGCAGGTGGCTTTCCTCAAAGCAGAAACACGGGGAAGGCCAGGAATGAGCAGGTCCCCAGCCTACACACTGCGGGTCCTCCACCCATGGCCTCCACTCACCAGTGACTGCTCACTGAGCTCTAGCCAGCCAGTTGTGGGTCTTGCAAACACCTGCCATTCCAGTCAACCCATCCAACAGCAGCCCCAGCTTGGTGCATGGAGCACAAAAGGCTAGAATGAGCCACGGGCTAAGCCGACATCCCTACAGCTTACACGGAACACACTCCCCATGGCAACAGAAGCTCTGTTTCAGCAGAACAACTAGGAGGGCCCTGAACTCAGAAGTTGCCCTGACTGGATCAGTCTGTTACTAGTTGGAGCAGACTGCAAAAGGCACACAGAAAGAAAATGCCTCATCCAGGTTAGTAGTCAGCAGAAGTCATGAAGAATAACAATGTGTGACTAGAAGCTGCCAGAGCAGCCCTGTGAGACAGGATCCAAGAGATAGTGCTCTTAGCAACAGAAAGAGCAAGGTAGAAGGGACCTGTATCGCTTCCGGACCTCACAAAAGAAGCTCCAGCACTTAGGGACAAAGAGACAACCTGCCTGAAGAGCTGCACGGGTCGGTTTTTGTTTCTGAATCGCAGTCCCTTCTCTGACTTCAGGTGAAGACCAGCCCCCTGGCTGGGCCTCCGGTCTACTGCATGGGCTTGGCCTTGTGCAGCAATCCAAGTGAGTCTTCCTTGAACCAAAAGAACTCAGCATCCCTCTCTTCCAAGAATAACAGTGAAGACTTCACCACATCCAACTCCGTAAAATATGCTGTACTTACTTTAGCCAATTATTACACATCCAAAGAAAGTGCAATTACACCAGTCAGACAAAAAGGAGAGGAAAACCGCATCTTGAGATGTTATACATCAGGTCACTAAAAAAGGTATAGTGTTCAACTAAGAAAACAAGGCAGAAAAGATGCTCTTCGTGTATAGATAGCTGTCCTTCTCCAGCTAATTCAAAAGCAAAAACAACAAACATACACTGTGATTTCTCTTGCTTCACAAATGATGCCAACAATTTCCCGTTTCTTTTGTATTTTCTGTTAGTGAAAAGACTCAAGATGACACTAAATGCTCGCTCACTGGAGATGACTCTAAATGCATTCTTAGGCTCTACCTGTGTAGCAGAAGAAAACATTCTTTCTCATCTTTACGTATTTCCTCAACTCGAAAAGGCCCCACACATTGTTCCTAGATTATTCTGAGTTATATGTTAAATTTTATCTTCTTGTACCATAAAAGCATTAACTACAGAATTTTCCTGTGCTTACAGAAGTATGGCTTGCTGTTTGGGAGGAAGAACATGGGAGGGGTAAGGGTAGCCAGAGGTGGAGAGGAGGAGGAAGAGGAGGAGATGGAAAACAGAAAGACGGAAAACAGAAAGGAGGTACACTTAAGACTCAAAAGGACTGACAGTTGCGCATATGCACGCAGAACAGCCCTGCTTTACTATGTCCCAGGATTCCACGGTGGACTCCACCCCTCCCCACCTTTTCAGTGAAGGTGGCAGGCGGGCTGCAGCAGGCTATCTGTCACCCCTGAAAGCTTCAAAGGGTTCCCGTCACCGATCGCTTTCCCTGTTCTCATGCACTGACGGTGTCACTCTTTCTAATGTTGGAAGAACAGTGGTCTTGGTCACAGCCTCTCTCCATCTGAAGCCAGCCATCCTACAAAGGGGACACAGACACTCACATTTCTAATTCAGTATGTTAGTTTTTACCCTGGGTGATATCAGACTTTTGTCACACCTTCCTTCCAGAAACTGAAACTTGACAAATAAATTCTATTCACTGGGATGAGGGAGGCAGGCGACAAAAAGAACACCTGTTACAGCCCTGGGTGCCTACATATTGAATGCCTCCTGGTTCTCTATTCATGCACCATACCCACAAGCTAAAGAACCATCTAGCTTTTCCCTGGGCTCCAGGGGCTAACCTATTTCAAGGCAAAGCGCCTGGAGCCTGCTCAAATTAACCTTGGGTCTGATGCCTCTGTGGAACTCAACCGTGGGTCCTGCGGCTGACAACACCCCCAGCACCTGTCCATCTCCTCTGTCATCCTGTCCACAAAGACACAGACAAATGCTACAACAAAACTGAAAGTAATATCATTCCAATAATTAAAATGTACTCATTTAACCCCTACTGTTGAATGTCATGGGTATGCCTTGCAATAGTGATAGAACAGTGAGGAAAACAGTCCTCCACCTTCATAGAATGTATGTTCCTGTTACCTGAACTCAGAAAGTAAAATTTAACTACAGATAAAAAGGTGATACCATTGTTCACTTGTCACCTCCACAAATAGAAGCACATGAGCTCCTATCTGTCATTTAATGTCAAGGAATACCCAGATATCATCTCAAAAATAAGACAAAGGGCACACACCCTATTTCCTTGATTGAGAGAAGCACAGGATTTAAGCAATAATCTGCCCTACAATGCAGGTTGTCTTAGTTCTTTTTGTCATCTCTTGGACACAATATTCAATATTTGCAACTAAAGCAAGGAGGGGGGTGGTATAGTTCAGAGTCAGCAGCTCTGAGTCGAGGCAGCAAGGCAGAGGGTTACAGAGGAGGTGAGCTGCTCACAGCATGGAGAACAGGAAGCAGACAGCAAGGAATGGCAGAGCCCAGAAGAAGGATAAGTCCTTCCAGGCCACACCCCTCCTTAGCTACCTCTTCTGAGCAGATCCTACAGCCCAACAGCAGGTTAGTGATGAGCCCCATAATCCAATCCCTCTGCTAAAGCTCAACCTGTAAGTACAGGAGGCTTTGGGGAAACACCTAGACAAACACTGCAACATTTCTCCCCAGTTCGCAAAAGATCCAACTGCAGCTCTTTACATAAAATGCATTTAGTTCATCTCTTAAGAGTTGCCAAATTCCTAACAGTTCCAATATTGCAGCAAAGTCCAGGGCTAAAGTCTCTTGTGAGACTCAAAACAAACTCTTAGCTGTGAATCCTTGTGAAAATCAAAACTAAACTAAAATAAAAACTGCTGACCTACAAAAGATGGGGTAAACAGGCTTATTCCACAAACATAAAAACCAATGGGCCCAAAGCAAGACCAAAGCCCCCAGGGTGAACAGTAGGTCAGTTCGGTCCACATGCAGCACTGGTGAAAGTGGTGGCAAGAGGTGCTCCCCAGATGGCTTGGCCGGCCACACCCTGCAGCACTGCAGGTGGTTGTAGCCCCCATGGTTTCTCTCATAAACTGGCTTTGCTTAACCCCTGTAGTTTTTCTCGGACAGTGTGGTGAACTGCATTCTGTGAAATCAATTCTCTATGCAGCCTGCTCTTTTGCTATCTTTTCCTCCTCCCCCTCCCTTTCCCTTCCCCCTCCCCCTCTTCCCCCTCTCCCTCTCTGAACCAGGAATTGAACTCATGACTTCACACTTGCCAGGCAGGCACTGTGACACTGAACTATAACTGCAGCCCTGGATTCTCCTCTCAAGGCAAAGTCTTTCACTTTTGCAGACCAAAGGCTGGGTTGTGCTCTTTCCTGGCATGCCCTTAAGCCATTTTTCATGAGTCCTGCCCCAAAACCTGGGTTCTTGAAATGCTAATATAACAGTGGCCAAGCTCTCTTTAACTCAACTTTACAAAGCCCAACCTTATGGGAGCTTTAGGTGTGCAGTTTGTTGTTGATTTTCAGTATAAGGCTGGCTGAAAGCCATGCGCAGTACCCATGCCACAGCCCAAACACTGAACTGCCTTGAAATTTTCTCCAACAGATTGATGGATCTGGTGCCCTTCATTTCCTGCAGTCTTAGGACATGAACAAAATGTAGAAAAAAACCCTTCTGTCAGAGCATAATGCACACGGTCTGGAGTCCTTGTTCTGAATTCACACCTCCTGAGTCTGGTTTTCAGTCTGAATCTCTAGCAGCAAACTGAGTTCCAGGTATAATTTGCCACCAAACTTGGTTTGTAAAGCTCTAGGTAGGCTTCCCCAGACAGCATCTCCAGGCCTTTCAAATATCCTTCTATGAGTCTGCTCCAAAGGCTGCTGAACCACATGGTCTTGTGCCACTGTTTTGGCCACCTCATTTCTGGTACCAACACCACCAGCCCTAGTTAACTTTCCTTGTTACTGGGATACAAAACCCCACAACCACAACTAAAAGGAGGGTTTATTTTGGCTCAAATTGTAGAGATTTTAATCCATAATCTGCTGGCCCCAAGCCACAGGCTTGTGGCAGAGGAGAGCTACTCCTGCAAGGAAGACAGGAAGCAGAGAGTGGGGAAGGGTAGAGGGAGGGAGGAAGAGGAACCCTTACCGCTTATGCCTCCAGTGACCCACTGCTTCGGGCAGCCCCTGCCTCCTAACAAGCTTGCTATAAACCGTGCCATCCAGTCATCTCTCAAAGGTCCCAACTGTATGCACAGACTTTGGGGAAACATCTGAATAGAAACCATGACACAGATGAAGCACGCACACAGCCAACAGCCTGTGGATTCCAGACAGAGAACAGAGAGTTGCAAATGCAGAGAAGGGTGATGAGAGAGAGAGAGAAAAAGAGGCACATTCAGGGGCAGTAAAGGATCCTCCAGCAGGAGACACAGTCCTGTGATGAATGTGTTTGTTATGTGCAGCAATCACGTACTACTAAATAAATAAATATAAAAATGTGAGGAAAAAAGGAGACGCAGGGATAGGCACAGTTGACGCCCTGAGGAAAGCTAACATAATCTTGCTTTTTGTCTTGAAGTTTAATACATCATGAACCCCAATTTCTCCAGAAAACATATTTTGCTTTCTGTGGTACAAATGTTTTGTTTTGTTTTTCCTCATTAAAACCCAAGCACTGTGCAGTATTCAAGTTCTAACCCAGGCCCTCCTCATCTCTTGGGCCATCCTTGAGTACCTCCTCCTTCAACACCATCTTTGCTTGCTTCATCGCTCTGGCTGTTGTAAGTGTCTCAGAAATTAGGCTGAGCTGTTGAGTACCACTCAATAGAGCAGAAAGAATGGACAGCTGGTCTTGATCATTCCTTTGCCAGGTTGGCTCTGCAGGCCCCACCATATGATCTGACCCCAGCATGGGAAAGGGATTCACCTATCGAATTAATGTTCTGACTCTGTTCTCTCTGGGTCTGCCCCGCTTCTTCCTGCAGTGGTCTCCGAGGGCCCCCATGGCAGTCTTTTCATTGTCTTCTGACTTCCCAGGAGAAGTGCTGCTTCTTTGGCCTCATCTTAGCAAGCAGTCTCTGCACGTCCCATAACACTAGCCACAAACTTCTAAAAAGACCTAAACCACTATTCATTCAAGAATTACCAACTTCCTTTCAGTAAATACTAGCAGTGCCCAAGAATTTTATACCTCCTCATAAAGAATCTGACCAGCGAGTCTATTTTATAATGGAAAAAGGGCAGAAATAAAATTTGGTAACCCAGGCAAATATTGTGCAGTTTTCTTAGCAGGAAAAAGTAGTCATACAATCTGTTCCTATGAGTTCTCTGAAGTCCCTGGCCTGTCGTTTATCTTTTAAAAATAACTTGCATGGGAGATCAACTCCAAGACAAATAAAATAGTATCTCCTCAAGATTATTAACTAACCCACCCAGTAGATATGAAAATAAATTCTAGAACAGATCATTTACCAACGGAAGACAAGGAAATATATTTTTACGTTCAGATCAGCACAAAGTTGATGAGACAGAGGTTCCTGGACACATTTTTAGCCAGCTGCCTACCATTACAAGCACTTCTTTGGCCAAGCAAACATTCCTAATAAGTTTTATGCTAATTAAACCATGGCGAAGGTGCTGTCCACAGTAATTTTTGAAACCTTGTCCCAGCTACTTTTTTCAAACTTGAATCACAAGCTAAAGCCCTCCATCAATTATCTGAACAGTCTAGATGCGGAGATCAAAATGAAAAGATGTGAAGTCTGGTGTAATGGTGCACTAGTGAAACTGTTTCAAAAATTAAAAAAGCAATATAGAAATTAATTGACGTGAAACACGAATGTGTGTGTGTAAAATGTTTGTCAATCAAATGGTCTGTATTGTGGCATATCAATACAAATTATGGACAACAGCACAATGGAATTCTAATCCTCGCCCTTGAAAAAACCCACAAACTTTCATGGGTTGTATACTCAGCATTCTCTCCCCCAGAGAAACAGAGGAAGGTGGAAGTGTCGCAGGCAGCTAAATTAGGTAGAAATATTAAAGGCAGTCAGATAGGGCTCAAGAAGACACAGAAGAAAAGATACCTTGCAACTGTGAGCGAGTCAGACACACCTACTATGGGCCAGACTTAAAGAACAAAGATGGAACAAGTGCTGACCTCCCTAAAGATAAGTATCTGCGATTGATCATCACCTTGAGGAAGCCAGGAAGAGTCACTAATCCAAGTGCTACCGGCTACTGGATAAACTCCTGTTCTATATTCATGCCTGTTTACTATGTGACTCGCTTCCCCATTTCGTCCTGGATTTAATCAATTTTACCTGAGCAGTTGTGCTTGGAACCTGAGAAGTTGGCCATAGTTTTGTTCTGCCTCATATGTGCATCCTCATGCTTTCTCCTTTGGACCTGCCTCACCTCATGGTTTTGCTCTACAAAAATCCCTAGAGATGGCAGGTTCAGGGGCAACCTGCTCGGGTCCCCCTTCCGTTCCTCTCTCGGGCAGGAGATTTCTTTCCCCCCAATAAGTATATTCTGCCCTTAATCTCCATTTGTTCCTGAAATCCATTCTTTGGTTTTAAAGAACACAAATTCATCACAGGTATCTTTCAGGTTGGGAGTTTCATTCCCCTATATCAAAAGGATAATGTGGCTGTGTGCCACAACTGTTCTCTTTCTGTGTCACAATCTACCTTATAGCTCCTAAGTCTAGCCTGAAGCTAGCTAGAGCTCTCCAAATTAGCTAGATTTCATTAGAACTCTAATGTGGATGCTGAAAGCCTTGCATTAAGTTGAATATACTGCTTGCAATGAAAAGCTTTCACTTTCTGCTAGGACTCTCTCCACAGGTACCCCTGCACTAACCTTGAGAGAAACTCCAGAGGCTCAGCCAAGATTTTAGTGGCTGTCCCACCAAACAACAGAAATGTAAATTCCAACATATGCAGGCAACAGGGAGTTTTCTGGTATTGCTTTACGAAAGAGCTACCATTGCTTGAGCACAGGAAGTAGGATAACCAAGAAGGCATCAATAAGGACTGGCTTGTTTCATCAATTATAAAAAAATGATTCTCCTGATCAGGGCACAGGGAGGTAAGGCAGCTCTAAAGAAGACAGATAACACCATAGTAGCAGTGCACATTGAGTCCTCTACATGGAAATTGAAGATTGTTTTTAAATACATTTTTAAAAAAGTTTCAATCTTAGGCCTGTTATATTCAACAAACTTCAAGATAACACAAATATGGGAAGTATGATTAGGAGAGATCAGGCCACTGGTCAGCTCCCAAAGCTGCCACAAATTAAAGACATTCAAATAAGTCATTATCTCCATGACCACCATCGCTGCTTCTCTTGGTGTCTCTCACCTTGAACTTGCTGTCAACTCCCAAAAACTTTTCTTTTCACTCAACTCTATATTTCATCACCATACCTTGAAGATTTTTTTAAAGCTAGAATCTATTGGATCTCCTCCATTCCTACCATCAGATTCGACACCCTGGGCTGGAGCACTGGAAAAGTTCTCTTTCCCTGTAACTTTCCCCATTCCTGGCTCAATAGTCACTCATAAATGAATATCTTGACTCTGCCACCAGGACCGATTAATGATTCTTCAAAAGGCCCTTGAAATTTTCAGGATGAATTTTACACCTCTACAGAATTTTCTTAAATTCTAATTCTTGTCTAGTACACTTTGATGTGTATCCATTTCTTTCAACAGTTCTCACCCACCACACTCAATTTTTCTCAGGGACCACCAAGTTGTTCAGCAGCATACACAAATCCACACGTATCCTGTATTGTCATCTGCACACTAAAAATGTGAAAGAAAAAGACAATGATCTAAAGGTATAAAACTGAACGCTTTAAGGTACCAAAGGCAATTAAATGTAATAATTCCAAATTCTTACAAATAAAACTGTCAAAATAATGTTTCCTAGATGAAAAATCAGACAATGCTGCTAATGAAAAAGATATTCTAAACTGGGAAAGGGATTTTTAACAAGCTGTCCCAGAGCATTTTACAAATCAAGAGAAGAAAGGCTTTCAAATCACTTAGTTGTTCAAGCCACTTATCTTTATCACCCATGCTTTCTTTTTAATTAGATAGAAGTCACCTACTGTTAGGTATATTTATTGTTTTCTATATTCTATTCTCTTTTACTTGTAGGAAATAAGCAATAATTCTCCAAAACCGTTAATTATTTGTTGCACTAGAAAAGCCACTATGTGCACTAGAAGACCGAAAGGCGTTCTAGTCCCTGGACCAGGATTGGCTGCCAGCCTTCGAAGTCACATACCAAAGGAAGATAGAGGTGACAGCAAGTACCCCTTCATGTCTGCACGTGAAACTACAGACACTGCCGTAATCTCCTGTAAAAACGCCGGTAGTCACCAGGGAATATAAAAGTAAGGCTTCAGAAGAGCAAGCAGCAAACCATTCAAGGGTTCCTCAGCAAGTCCTGTTGCCATTTATAGAGGCATAAACCTCACATGTGTTCGGCATCAAGAAGAACCTTTAAGTCTGCTGCTCTTGCTTATAAACATGAGCGGGTGAGTAAGGCATTGTTAACATCACCACCTGCGGAAATGAAAGTCAGTGCCGTATGTGGAACTTAAATTCTGAGAAACATGAGTTCTACAAAATGTAACAAGCATAGTACCACTATGCACGTACTCAAATGTGTTTGCAAAACGCCTGGATGAAACATTTAAACAATTTCTGCTGTAGCACTTCACGTATTTTTAGTACATTGATATGCATTCTAAAATTCCAAGAGCATAACATTATTCCTTATTTTCTTTCACCAAGAAAAAAAAATTTTCACGGAAATTCTCCAGTTTAGTTCACAATGCTAGCAGGACAGCGGTAAGATACATGTGGTTTTACCATTAGCAATTTATTCCCAGAAAATGAATCAATTAAAATAACTGAACTCTTGACTGAAATGTAGGAAAGGACAATTAGTCATAGGCGTACTGAATTTGGTTCATCAAGACTCCATGAAGCAATTTTTATTTTTAGAAGTGAAGTTGACAATAGATGCCAACATTTACAGAGAGCACTATGTGATTAAGAAGGAAATAAAATTAAATTTGGAAGGCTAGCAATCCTGATGGAACCGGATTGTATTCAACATCCACTTCAGTTAAAAGTTTTAGTGAATGTAAATGGCATGTGTATTTTCTTAAAAGAATTGTGCCTTCTTTTGATTAGAATAACATAATTATCACCATTTACATCAAAGACATGGTGAGCACTAAACTGCTTTCTAAATCAAATTATTAAGAGCTGCATAAATAAGTATCAATTTTCTCCATTACAGTTTGTTCTCATAAATTAATCCATAAAAAGGGGAACCGCGTGGATATATTTTAGGTGTGATTATCTGACAAATCCAAATAAACATCAAATATATAACATCTGAGGATGCCTTCTCTGATGATATTCAAGTTAGATGATCTTTCTATGCAAATGAAATCACATTATTTCCATCCCGTGCACAAAACATCTGATGATTTCTGCACACACAGGTACCCACCAGCCCTACGTGAGCCTGCCTATGTCCCTTCTCTCTCCTCAGCTACCTGGTTCTAACCATGTAAGCCTGCTGAGACTCAACACAATGTAATACTTGCTTTAGCATTTTAACATGAGTCATTTTCCTAGATCTTCACCTTGCTGAGCGACTTTCCCAATCCCTGAGACTCTAATTTAAGTGGACCAAGGTCAGAAATAGGCATCAACGTGTCTTGAAAATGATTAGATGGATGTTGGGAACACAGCAGGTGAATACATGACACAGATGAAGACACCTGTTTCCTACCACAGAAATTTACCCAGAAAAACATTTTCAGTGCTGCAAGAAGTATCTGACATTTAATACCTGATGGTCAAGGTATCTGTAACTGTCATCTGCTCAAACTTACACATTGCAGTGACATTTTAGAAAGCTAAAGAGCTTTCAATTGCTCTCCTATTGGAGACAATAATTAAATTTTAAGGTTTATACATCATAAAAACAGGATTTGTAGCCCACAATTCCACTGAATGATTATAGTCCTCAATTATTTAGTAATTAAACTATTGTGATATATTAAAATCAAAAATATTATTTGGACTACTTATTTTTCAATTTTTAAAGCCAGAAAAGCGTGTGTGTGTGTGTGTGTGTGTGTGTGTGTGTGTATGCTTTTCACAATAAAAATTCCCCAAGGTGGTCTGTTCTTCCCGCTCCACATGCAGTTATGTGCTGCATGCCTTGCTGTCTTTCCAAAAGCAATAGCCAAATGCTTTCCACTCAATTGCCCCTCCAACATCTCACCAGACAAGAATGCTGCCAACATAAAGGAATCAAACCTTGTGTACATCCTGATCCATTCAAAAAATAGAAGCTTTGCCCCTTCAGTAACAATTAAGCCAATCTTCCTTTTAAGAAGTCAGAATAAAAATTTCACAGGTGAAAGCAGCTCTTACTGCCAAAGGATTTTCCTCTACACACTGCATCCAAGACGTGATGCCAACAAGTGTGATAAAAACTTGGAATGCTTTTGCTAGTTCTCAGCTAGTAGAGAAAATTGCAATTGCTTGAGAAATTAACTTTAAAAGAAAACATGAAATCATTGATGCTGGCTAATTGGCGATCTTTAAAAGCTGTGGGAAGTAAATATAGACTGTGTGGGCTGTGATTGAAGGTCTCGCTTCCTGAAAATTATTAGCAGTTTGGAATAAAAGTGACACCACTTTGTCCAGGATAAAAGGGAAGTTATTTTTCCAGAACATGCTTTTGGTAGTCATGACTGAACCAGTTTACAAAATCAGGACCTGAGAATCTAAGCCTGAGCAAGGTAGAATCATCAGTCAAGCACGGAGGGACAAACGGCGGGACGTCAATCAAAGAGAATATGCGATGAAGAGACTGTGGAGCATATTGCCCAGGGGAGACAAAATTTTCCAACATCAAGAAGTTCAAGTCGTGTTTCAAAATGTCAACAAGTTTTCTTCATCAAGATATTTTTAAAGTAACTGCAGTCACAAAATTATGAACAAACATAAAACTGCCAGTTAGCTGTCTCTAGTCTTTTCCCTGCTTTATTTACTTACTGATTTTTCCTCTCTGCAGTGATGACTTCAATATATCTCTCGATCAAGCCCTAGTTCACCAGTGTAAGTTACATCTCACAGGGCCAGTTTTCTACACTCTTGTAATAAGTATTAACGTTACAGGGACCAGGAACGTCTTCTAATAGTAGATAAACAACAAACTATTTTAGGTTTACTGTCTCTTTTTTTTTTTTTTTTTTTTTTTTTTTTTTTTTACAAAAGCAAAAGCTAGGGGCAGCCAAGTAGCTCATTGGATTAAAGCACCTGCAAGCAAAGGTTCGATCCTGTGCTGCTGTGCCGGCCCCTCCCTGGGGTTGCGCTGAGACAGCGACTGAGACTGGGTGTGGTGGCGCACACCTGTAATCCCAGCTCTTGGGAGGCTGTAAACAGGTAGACCACTATGAGTCTAATCTAGTAGTGAGAACCTAAACACCCTGTAGTCCCTTCCCTGGGGGGTGGGGGTGGGGGGGAAACAGCAAAAGCTAAGAGTAAATTGCTGATTTTTTTTTTTTAGCAATTCACCTTGTTCTGTCTGTAACTAAAAAGGCACCATGTGTATGCAGGACAATAAAACATGAATATTTTATTTGAACAAAGTCTAAATAAAGGCTTTGATTTTGCATAACGCAGATGCATGAAGAATGCACAACTGGACAAACATTCAAAGCCCCATCAGACAGTCTATAACAACTTTTATCAGTGTATTTCGGTCACTTTCTGCAACACTAAGACGCCAGAGCCAATCTCGCAACCTAAAGAAGGAGGAGTTTCTTTGGCGCACATCTTAGTCCACGGTTGGCTGGCTCCACGGCAGGACAGCTCAGCAGAGGGTGCAGAGGGGCACGGTGGCAGAAAGGCTGCTGAGCTCACAGCATCCAGGGAACCAAGAGTGTAGAGGGAGGCGCTGGGGAAAGACGCGCATTTCTGGGTCCCGTCTCCAAAGACCTACTTCTTCCAAGCCGACCCCAGCACCCACCAGTGCCACCTTCCCAAGCCCCAGCTCTGAGATGCTGGGGTTCTTTGGGGACATCTCGATGCAAATCAGAACACTGTGTTTTCTTTCTGGAACTGCTGAATGCAATTACAGCACCATTTATCTATCGTTCGTAGCACCGTACAGCATGTATGTCTCTGGAGCCTAAATAATTATCAGGAAGTACATCTATCTTGTGCTCCAACAGGGAGCGCAATGTCTGCCACACGGAATCTCACAGGAAGCTACTGAAAGAGAGCGAGATGGCTTACAAATACTTTAAAATACATACTTGCATATTTTATATACTTATCATCCAAATCCAACTTAAAATATTAAATTTATCCACAAAGAAAATTTTAATTGGCAGATCTTTCAGTATTTCTTTATAACTGACTCTTCATAATTATGTTAGTATAATTTTAAAAATATCAAGAGAAAGCGTTTCTTCTCTTCCCAAAATGAAAATTCTCTTAGAAGCCAAAAGAATGTAATTAAGTGAATTTCCCACGGTAAAGATGCTGTACAGATCACTTATAATGTATAAATTACTTAATGTTTTTTGATTAGAAATGGATATCAATGTTTGTGCTTCGTGCTTTAATTAAAATAACAAATTTCAACAGATGGTCTCAAACTCAATTAGTATTTGAATAAGGTAAATAAAATGTGTAATTTTCTTTATATGAAATACCATGTAAGAATTAGCAATCTTAACTTTTAAACCATGTAAATATTATTTTAACATCATTAAATATATCTCAAAAACTTAGCTATTTATATGTACCTAAAGACCCAGTCCTAGCCCAGGCCCGATGAGTGTGTGGGAGAGCTTCCAGCTACACTGTGCCGGCAGGACCTACTACTGGTCCCAGCCCAGGTGCAGCATGGGTGAGACCCTTTTCCACCCCCTTGGGACACTCCCCCACCAATCCACAGGACCTCCTCCACCCCGCCCACCCAGTAGGAATTTCTGCCATGTTCAGGGAATCCCCATCCCCAGTCCTAGCCCAGGCCCGGTGAGTGTGTGGGAGAGCTTTGGGCTACCCTGCACCTGCTGGACCTACTACTGGTTCCAGCTCAGGCGCAGTGTGGGTGAAACCCTCTTCTACCTGCTTGGGACGCCCCCATCAATCCATAGTACCCCATACACACCCCGCACACAGGGTAGGAATTTCTGCAGAGTTCCAAGAACCCCCAGATCCAGTCCTAGCCCAGGCACGGTGAGTGTGTGGGAGAGCTCCCTCTCACCCCTACTCCACCTTGTCCCCTCCAGGCTCAGTTCAGGCCTGGTATACAGGCCTGGGGTGAAACCCTGCAGCTGCAATCCCTGCAGAGAGTGTAGAGGATAGAACCACCCAGATAGTCCAGGAGCAGAACATCTTGCCAGAGGGGCACAACAGGTTCACCCCCAAGGGCAGCAGCAGGAAGGAGCTGAGCACAGCAGCCAGACCCAAGCCAGGCACAGCTGGATAAATCCCAACTTTGTAGATCTGCACCTGAACTTCAGTACGTGCTAAGGTTATAACTTCAAAAAAGATCTACAACAAAGGTCAGAAGACAGTGCTACACAAAATGACGAGAAGGAACAAAATGCAACCTCAGAACCCAAGCCCACCTGAAACAAGTGCAGAGGACAATAACAGAACAAATTGGGAATCACACAGCTGAAAGCAGTGAATCAACGGCTTCTGAAATAAAGAAACAGCTGCAGAAAGGTATAGAGGAACTCAGATTGGAAATATATGTACCTAAGTGTTTTAAGTAGAAAAGAAGCTAGCAGAAAAATAACCATTTAGCACATACGTTCTTTCTCTCCTTCCTTTCTTCCTCCTGTCTTTCATTGCTTTCTTCCAGATTTCTGCCCATTTTTAGGCTCCTACAGTTATTGTTAAAGATAAATATTTCTCTTGTTTTTAGATCACCTGAAAATGTTTCATAGCCATTATTTCTATTTTCAGTGGAAAATGAAACAAAGAAACAGATTTGGTGATGATTCACTTCCAGCTCCACATAACTCTAAATGTCATCACATTCAATAGGTTGCTGTCTTCCTTTCATAAGAAGTGACTCTCCCAGGGTGATAAGAAGCAACAAGCCATCGATCTTTCCCCAACATCCAAAACCTAGATCATCAATGCTAGATCTCTTTTTAGTTTGTTATCTTTTGCTTCACCGTTGCAATTTCTTTCTTTTTTTTTTAAAGGAATTTGGTACAGGGTCTCATTACACAGCTCGGACTCGTAGTGATCCTTCTGTTTTCAGCCTCCCCAGTGCTGGGATTACAAGAATGTGCCACCATGCCCAATCTGGGTGGCCAGCTCAGTGTGCCCAGGGGTGGGGCTGGCACAGCATGTGGTGTTGCAGATTGAACCCTGTTCCCTGTGTTTGCTTACTCAGGCGCTTAGTCCACTGAGCTATCTCACTGGCCCTAATAATGAACTTTTAAAATTGTGAGTATAGTTATTTTACAAACACCATTTGAAAATCTCCATAAAAATACCTTTTTCTAAAAGAAGTTCTTTTAACTTTGAGTGGCTTTTTGTTTATACTTAAATGTTATTAAATAGTCTAAAACTGATACTTAAAGTCATAGCCTAATATCTATCTTCTTAAACTAAATCCATTATGGGGAGGGTAAATTTCCACTAGTGGAAACATAACATGGACTTTTTAAAAGGAATATTCATCATTGTTTTATAGTAGTATGAAACTGAAATAAGATCATATAATATTAACAGACATTTAAAGAGCAAATCTGGGGCCAGGGATATAGTTCAGTAGAATAAGCACTTGCCTGGCAAGCACAAGGGCCTGTGTTCAATCCCCGATTCCACCAAAAAAAAGAGAGAAAGAGAGAGATAGAGAGAGAGCAAATCTTTAAAAATTCCATTATCAAAAGCAACTACTGTGTGGCCTAGAAAATCATTCATTTGAATCTCTGACAAGATCTTTAACCAATTTCCTATTCTCTCTATTAGTGTAGAAGAATTTCTGATGATTAAGGGTACAAAGTCTATATAAATACTTTCCAAAAAGTCCCCAGATTGTCCGAATTTGCATGCAATTATTATGTGTATCAGGCATGATGGAAAAATAAAGTGTGTGTATAAATGATTAAATATTAGTAGGTTATAAAACATATTGCCATTAGTCCTTCTCAACTTATTCCCTGGAATCAAATATACTTATCCCACTGTTCTTAGCATTTTCTGAAACACTTTTGGAAGTGTTGCTTTGTAAGTGTCTTTGGTTGTGCTGTTCTGGTTGCCTTGCTGTCCTCAATCTATTCAGTACGTTTGCCTGTCACGGTCATCTCGCCTGTGGAAGAGTCTGAAGTCTCCTGCTTCCAGACCTCATGAATGAGTGGACCAAGACACAACACAATGTTGTAATGAGCCCTCCTGTTGGGTCATATTTGGCAGCAGCATTCACTGCACTTTTAATCATACTTTGTAAGGATGATGACAAAAGAGCAGTTCCAGAGCTGCTTCAGTACATGGCAAGAACAACGGGATAAGTATGTTCAAAGTGAAGAGGAATCCTTTGAGAGTCATTAACAGCAACGGGTCTTTTACTGTAATAAAACTGTACTTACGTATTCACTATATTTTCCAATCACTCCTTGGTTATATATATTTTGACCATAAAGTCTAATCCCAGAATATTAAAAATTGCTGTTTAATGTATATTGCTAATTTACTATACAAGCTGCTGTGAAATTTTGAGTGGCCTGAGCACACCTACTTTTATTATTTTTTCTTTGTCATTAGGAAGTTAACACTTCAGAAAGAAAGTGCATGCAGATAAACTTCCTCCAGAGCACTTGTTTCCTGCACAGTTTACCTAACATTCTTTGTTTCAGTCCTCAGAGCTGTAGACTTCAATATTTGTCTGAATTTCTCAAGGAACTATCTAGAAACATAAAGCCAACAGTTTACTTCTTCTAGCAGGAGGGCTTTATGAATAACCAACCCGCACACACATTGCATAACAAAATTGGTTAAAATGCTTTAAAATAGTTCACTTAGCCTTGAATTTAATGTATATAAATGAATATAGTGAAAATAAACCCTCAAATACAGCGAGAAAAATACCATACTGAAATGAAGGGCCACAAAGAAAGTCTTTAAGCGATATCTCAATGTGCCTCTCTCACGCTGCTGTAGGGAGGCATTCAGTTAATGCCCAAAGTTACTAGGAACTGTGTGAGGTTCTGAGATCTCCCACTTCTGGCAAGAACTAACACCTCATTGGTTGGCTAACTAGCCTAAGAAAACTAACAGCGAAAGACACAGGGCCAATTTTGAAAAACCAACTGGACTCACTATTTTGACATAGAAAGAAGAGAGGGAGAGAGAGGCTGATTTTATCCACATATGCACAAGCACAAAAACGACACATTTTTAAAATGATTTTGGAATTTTCTCAGATTTACAGAATAGAAAGGATCTTTCACTATTGAAATTTCAGTTGTTTGTGCTGTTTCTGAGAGCAATCACTCACCCATTTTGTTTCTGTTCATCAGCCTTTTATTCAACGTTGTATTCCGCACTTTAAGGTAGGAGGTGGTGGCTAGGGCTGTCTGTCTAGGGTCTTGTATTACGGTTTGCTTCTTGAATGACTTCTCAATGCATGTGATGTTCCATCTCGTGGATCCTTTTCACTTCCAGAAATGTAGGCTGGAATGAATTATTAGATTTAGATTCCCCAAGCCTAATGTGATCTAGCACTCCTTCCTCAGTTTAATGTTTATTGTGCTTAAGTATGTATAGCAAGGATAATGGTTTTCTTCTTTGGATTTGGTTTGGTTTGGTTTCCAGACAGGGTCTCGGTATGCAGTTCAGGCTGGCCTTGCACTCACTTTTGTCGCCGCAGGCTGGTCTCGAACTCACAAAGTTCTTCCTGTCTCAACCTCCTGAGTGCTGAGATTACAGATATGCACCAACATGCCAGGTTCCAAGGCCACCAGGGAGTGCCTGGGCTTCTGGGTGGGCAAAATATGTGGAGCTGGGGGTCAAACTTGGGTCCTTGTGCTTGCCAGGCAGGTGTTTATGCCTATGAGCTATCTCCCCAGCCCTGGAATAACATTTTCATCTTAATCAATTTGCTTATAACAATGTTCTTCACACCAGTGTGCAACCAATTTCCAAAACTCATCTTGGGGTCAGGGAGATGGCTCAGTGGAATAAGGGCTTCCCTGGCAAGCACAAGGGCCTGAGTTCAATCCCCGGGTCTGAAGAAAGAAAAAAAAATGTACGGAGGGAACAGTGCCTCCCTTGTGAAGCACTTCCTTAAAAAAATTCTTCATCTTTCCAAACTAAAACTCTGTTAAACATCAGGTCCCCATTGCAGGATGCCCCACAATTTCAATAAATTTTCAGTATATGGGAAAGTATGAACTCCCTGAGAAAATGAGCTTCTTAACATCTCTCTCATCTTTATTTATCATATTCACTGCCATGAAGTTTTTGCTCAAAATGTGTTTGTCATTGAAAGTATATCTTCATAATTAGTACAGAAAACACTACATCATCTTCGCCACATCCACGGCACCTGTGAGCTGAGAGCCCTTTTCGGTAATGAACATGATTTCATGCAACCTGACTATGTTTTGCAAGCCCTGGCCTTACTAACAGCATGAGATAATGGTAGAGTGCCAGGCGCACTTCGCCAATATACTTGTTATTTTATTTTTGACAACAAATACATGGATAACTACTAATGGCATCAACATTACACAGATGTGAAATTGAGGGAGGCTATTAGTCTATTTCTGAGAGGTTCGTGGCATCAACATAAACATTGAGTCATTTTGCTATGGGAAAATATCGACAAAGACAAAAGGTCAGTGAACATGTTGGTTTCAGTTGTGATATTCCCATGAAGAATTCTTCCTAGAGGCCCAAAGTCCTAACAGTTTCAACACACATAAATCTGGTTTCTCTAATGCAGAATGAGGTGCAGGGGTATGAAGGACTCGGCTGGAGCCAAACATGGTTCCACTATTTCCTAGTTGTAAAGCTTTGGACACACACATCGATGCATCCTGTCAGGTAACCGGGGACAGCTTCTATCTCTTCACAGGGCATATGAGAGCATGTACAGGAGAAAGAGATGTAGAGCGAAAAATGAGAAGCATATGCAGGCAAGTACTTGGCCAACCACAAGAAGCCTAAGGCAGTATTACAACTATCATAGCGATGGCACCTCCGATTATGTGAGGCGATTGGACCATGCAGAGGTAGAAGAATAGCACTGTGCGTCGGTTGTGGGGAACAGCAGTTGCAGGTCTGGGGAGTCCTCAGGTCTCTGTGTCTCATTTTCTGCATTTGTACAAAGCCAACAGAACTGTCACAGCTTGTAGTGTGACTGAGTTTATACACATGGAGCATTTGGATCAGTGTCTGAGACCTAGAAGGTTCCTGATAGATGTTTTCATTTTTTATTTAGTCTTTCCTATTAGAAACTAGAGGTTTTTGAATTTCTGCCAGATACTTTTCTAAAATAATTTATGTAAAGCATTGGTCATATAAAGTAAGCACTCTAGGAAGACATGTTAGCCGAACACTGTGCTCTACACAGTGACTTGTCAGGTACAGTTTTCAGGCTTCAGCCTAAGTTCTTGCACACAAACAGAACTTGTCTCATGCTTCTGATGAAACTTTGCCAATTACAGTGCTTTCAAAGGGAGAAAACAGTTTTATGTAGTGGGGTAATGTAACGTGGAAGCATGGAATACGTGCTATCTCGTTTTATGCTCTTCTGTGATTTACCAAACTTCTTTCTCTTTAGTTTCTGTCATTTTCTTGGAAATGCAATTATCACAGATGGCTCTAGAATGTTAGCAGTTATTTATTTAACATTTTCCTAAGTCGATTCCTCAACAGTGATACCAAAGCCTGAAGACATAGATTCAAATTGAAAAGTTTACTAAACCACCAACTAGAGTGTATTGTGAGCTCTGTGACAGTATTAGGGTTCTCCAGGGAAAGCAAACCAGGAAGGTGTGCAGAGGAAGGGATTTATTATAAGCAATGGACTCTTGTAAATATAGAGGCTGAGCACTCCCAAAATCTATGGTCAGCAGTCTGGTGACCTAGGTAGCTGACGGTGGAGCTGGGGCTACACAGGAAGGCCTGAGGAGCAGGCCAGCCACTGCACATCCAAGACGAGCTTGTTTCAGTGGATGTCTGAAGACCAGGAAAGTTCAGTCTCAGCTCAAGCAGCCAGACAAAGGATCCCCTCTTCCTTGGTCCTGTGGCATTACTCAAGCTTCTATTTGACTGCAGGAGGCCTGCCTGTATTACAGCAGAAATCTACCAGCTCCAGCGTTAAGCCATCCAGAAGCACCTGGACAGGCAAGCCTCGAATGATGTCTCACCAAATGTCTGGGCACTGAGGAACCACTGCAGTTGGCACATAACATTAGCCATCACTGGTGACCAAGCAATTGTCTCACAGGTTAGGTCACAAGAAAGAAAGCGCTAACCTGGCTGAATGCCAGGACAGCGAGTAAAATCTCAGTGTATGTCTGGTAAGCTGGAAGTTCATAGTTACCTCAATTAACAACAGGGACAGTCAAGAGAAATTTAGCCAGGACAAGAAACTCTATGCCTTCTCATTTTACAAACCCCACATTGCTCCTTATGAGGCTTGGAGCCAGGAAGCAAATATTTGATGAACAAATAAGGAAATTAATATGTGAACTACATACAGATTTTTTCACACTGAATGGCTGAAACAGGAGGACATGACTATCTGTTACCGGAGCATTATTATTCTTGGGAGTCAAAATGAGTTCCGTAGGTGGATTAGAACACAATATAAAAATTTTGTAAAATTTTAATAGAATGTCTTTTCTTTCTTCTACTTCTCACATGCACCCTTGATCAGAGCCTTGAAAATGCGTGCAAGAGTTCAGGCTTCCCTGTGGCAAGGTGCACCGCAGGAATATTTAAATCACTCTAATTGGAAACATGGGCTGGATAATCGTTACACTACTGGAAATCGTGATGACTGATTGTTTTGTTGTTTTTGAGACAGGATCTCACTGTGTAGTTCAAGCTGGCCTTGAACTTACTTTGTAGTGCAGGCTGGGCTCAAACTCATAGCGATCGTCCTGCCTCAGCCTCCTGAGTGCTGGGATTACAGGAGTGTGCCACCATACCCAGCCTGGAGGAAGATTTTAAACTTCTTCAGTTACTCCTGGAATCTTGTGTATTACAAGGGACTGAGGGCCTGCAGTTATAAAGTTGTGTTTTAAACCTTAGCTGTTCCGTTCAGAGCTTTGGACCAGGACAATACACAGGGTCCCATCCCATATTGCTAGTTGGAAATATTTTATCACTTCCTCCCTTCCCACCTACCATCAAGCTTTTTTAAAGTGTTATTTTTATCTTACTGTCCTTCAAAAATTAACTTCACTTTCTTTCCTATTCTAAAAATTAATAACAATTTTAACACATCTGCCTTAACAGGAAATACTTCTCATTAACTTACCTTTTTTTTTTTTTGTCTTCTTCAAAATATAATCCATTCTTTGCATTCTTTTTCTAAAACCGATTGTTAAACTCTCTCCATTCTTTAAATTAACAAGGCTGCGTTCTGCCTTTTTCCTACTATTACTGCCTACCCTCACCTCCGATTATCAGTTTAGCTTCCCCAGACCCACTGCATTTGTACGCAGTACAGTTTCTTCCTTGGAGCTATTTCAAGCATGTTGAGACTTGGCTTCTCTGTGAAATTAAGATGTGGACAGAGCCCATTTTTTTTTTTTTTCTGAACAATGCCTCATACATTCCTGGAAATGATGCTGCATTCAATAAATATTTGCTGACAACTGTATTGCAAAATGAGGATGCTTTTCTTTCCAGGTTTATTAATTGTTGGACTGAAAATGTGGACTGGGACAGATATTCAAATTAACACATCATGGTTTTTTAAAATATCCATGTTACACATAAAAATTACCAAACTTGCTACACTTCAAAATTCAGAACTTCGAAATTGGTCATGAGAAATTAAGGAAAGCCACCTACATTCCAACAAAAATTATGACATATATCTACTCACAGGTGACAGGAACTTATGAAAACTCAATGGAAATACTGAAAAACCTATGAGTGTTTAAATGAATTCAAGAAAATAAATTCACAAAGTTGCTTATATTTTCTATACGTTAGCAATGAACAACTTCGAGATGAAATTAAGGAAACAATTCCATTTATTATTAACATTAATAAGAATAAAATACATAAAAGAAGTTTAACAAAACATGTATTCTAAAAATTAAACATATTGTTAAAGGGGCCAGAGAGATGGCTCAGGAGAGTAAGGGCTTGACTGAGTTCAATCTCTGGTTCGGTCAAAAAAAAAAAGAAAAAAAATACGTGTAGTATTTCTCTTACATATATTTTCAAATAGTATCAGAAAGTGATTATGTAAAATTTAGAAAACTCCTGTACACCAATTGGTTTCACTAAAACACATCTCCTGAAGAACAAGTTTATCGACTGTTTACAATTTCAACATGTATTTCTCAAAAGTTTCATGATAAATCACTTCTTTATTAAATTTAATTTTCTTTGAGGTCTCTTATAACTAGAATACTTCCATAGGAAAAAATGTAAGTTGGTTTCCAATATTAACAAGGTATAAATTCATTTCAGTTTATTGGTTCTTTCATCAAAACAAATAAAATAACAGACATTCTGTGAAAAAGTCCCAGAATGGACCCTGAAATGTCACCTGCGCTAATTAAAACAACAAATATGCTGATTTAGTTCACTGGCTTCTTTGACCTCTCGGAGATTGATTAGATAACCTCATCATGTAATTGTTTCTGAAGGTTTGTTCTAATTACAAGCTGGAAGACCCACAGTAAGAGGAGGTCATGTATGAGGAGCCTAAGGAGATGGATGACATCACGTCTAGGGCTCAGGGCAGCCTCGGGTCCCCGAGCTGGGGTGCCCCCTCACCGTCCGGTTCGATGCACTGACAGTAGTACACAGGAGTACACAACTCCACCTCTCCAGGACCAAATGCAGCTGCCAATGTCCTCTGCACAGTGGGAGGAAAGATAGCATAACTGAATCGAAGCCCCCAACCCATAATCCTCGATGGGCGTGACACTGTACTCTCACTAACTTTCGGACCCCTGATCCCTGATTTGAGCTGGCACAGGAACACCAGCTCTTCCACAGCCAGTGCAGTGCTGAGACTACGCGAGAAACACACTGCCTTCAATTGCATTGCTTTATCCACTGAGGAGGACAGTGTACTCCCTGCATGCAAAGTACTTTTAATATTGCAATTTATCAAATGCTGTACTCAGTAATGCTGTACGGATTTGAAGCCACTGTTTTCAAAATGTTTAAAGCTTGTTTTTTATTTTTGGAACTGTCTTCTTAGCTTTCATACCGGAGTCTTGCTGCCACCACATGAAGCTATGAGGAGCGCTTGGGGCATTAATTGACTCGTCAGGAGGTCTGTTCAACCTGGAGGTTCTGCAGCTGGACTTGGGCCAACTGCCCCATTATAGCACATGGATTTTGCCCTCCTCTGGATCAAACAGATCATCTTGAACAGCAGACGCCTCATCAGCCACTGGCAGAACTAGAGCCTGAAAGATGGAGATTATTTCTATTTCCACAGCCAAGGTTAAAAGGAAGTTCCACTCTATGTGATTCACCCAGATAGGTATATTAAATCACGGCGCTCAATAAAAATAGGCCACATTAAATTCTGCTGAAGAACTTGCTCAAGGCAGGAATGACCCCTATTCACATCGTGTGTGATGGCTTCGGACCATAAATTCCAAAGAGCAGGAATAAGACCTCATAGTTCTCTTCATATAGTATCAGGCAGAGTGACACATTCGATATATTCAAGTAGTATTCAGGGCGACTGCTATTAATGAGTTCAAAAGAATTGGAGGAGGAACAGTTTCAGGAAGGAGGCATAGTGCCAAAATACATCAACTTTCTCCTCTCTTCTATGACTTCTATTCCTCTTTACCAACTTCTTTTACATATGTTTACTTCCTCTCACTGAAAAAAAAAAAAAAAATAAAAAAATAAACCTCTGTCTCCACCCTGTCCCTTTCCATTCCCAGGTGGCCTTCTTGACAGAGCAGTATACACAGAACATCAGAATGTTCTCACCTCCCACACTCTTGAATAAGCACTTTGCATTTACCACTCTGCTATGTCCCAGCTCTTAAATCTAAGGATCACCATTAACCCCTACTCTCCTGAATCTCATTCAGCCCTTAACCTCTGTTACTTTCTTCTCTTTTTACAACTGACCCCTGAACTTTGCACCCTCCATTCCCTCTTCTTCCTTTTCCTTAAGATGATCCTCTTTCACAGGATCCTGTGAGACCTGACAGGTGAGCTGAGGGGCAGTGAAGTTCCTTGGGGGGATTGGAAAATCTGTAAAGTAAGAAGGACCTTGAGCACCATTTTCAAGTGTTCTGTAGTGACAGCAGGAACAAAAGACACACAGTGCAAAATGCTCAGGAGAGCAGTGTGGAGCTAATGACTTAGGAAAATGCTCTTGTGTAACTGGAGGAGGGCACGGGGTCCATGTGCTTCACAGCTAGCTCCGCAAACTGGCTGTGAAAACAATGAAGAACACAATTTTTCAAAACCACACTGAGTATGCAAAACGTGTATTCCTGGCAGAGCCTACTGTACAGACTCTGAGGTTTAAAAGAAGGCAGATATTTGTAAGCACTGCTCAGAGTTTGGGCATAAGAATTATTCTTGAAAATAAGATTCTAATTTTTTGTAACAAATAAATTTTGAAAATGAATATTGCAAGACACATCTGCCTTGTTAGATATGTGTTTAAAGAAACTGATCTTGAAGTAAATGTGAATATATGTACAAAAGTACATTTGTGTGCATGCATGTGCAGTTCCTGACCTAACATGCTCCAGTTCTCTGAGAAAAGCCACCAAGGAAAGGACCACCCAAGAACAGCTACACAACTAAATCAACTACTGGTCACAGAAATGTAGAAATGCTCTCCCAGAATCTGAAATCAGTTCTGGAAATCTCTCCCCCTCATCTCACAGCTGTGATATAAATGCCAGGAATAAATAATTTCTTAACCAAGAATTCAAATGCTTCTCATGAATCCCTGTACTATTTTGTCCTTTTAAGGTGGCTCAAATTCAATGATTTCTATGAATCTTTTCCCTTCAATCTTACATGAGCTTTTGCAGCACTTTAAAAATACAACTAGGGCACCAGATGTTCTAATAATGAAGTTTGCCTTAACTAGCTCATGGCTTATTAAGCAACCTTGATCCATTCCTCCTTTGGAATCAAATTCTACCTGAGTCAAGGAGTTATTCCCCTTGAAACATTATGCATGAGTAAACTGACTATGAAAAGTTGAGAAGAAACTAATAAAATGTAAAAGAAACTTGCACTTAGTTGCAAGATATGTGTCCCTAAGTTTTTCTCCATTTGAAGAAGTCAAAACTGGGATGATTATTAATGAATATTCTTTACATAAGAAAGTCTTTGTAAAAGTCTGGTAGGCATGGTCCAAGAAAGCCTTCATTTACAGGAAAAGTCTCACAAATATATACATTTGTGTAAAGATTTCAGCTAAAATAAAATAGTCAAAGAAGATTCACACCTTTTTAGTAATCACTTTAGATGTTATTTACTATCAAATATGTTCCCAAAGTCCCTAGAAGCAAGGATTTCTACTCCAGCTGTACCATATGAACTTTTATTATTGAATTAGCTTCTCTTCCTTAATATGCCAACAAACTGTTTAAAACTCAATGGTTATATTTAAAAAATGATTGCTTTAGACAGATATTAATCACCTATCATCCTGATCTTTTCATATCTCTGAAAATATGTTCAAACTTTGATGCTCACATTCCTTCATGAATCAGCACTCCCAGGCTGCCCGCAGTCTACCTGCTGTGTCCACTCCTTGCATTTTCCTGTCTAGAAGGAACAGAATGTTTGAATGCTAAGAATGAGATTAAGGCTTCCTGATCTCCAGAAGTACTGTTTTCATTCTTGCCAGCTTTCGTCTCCTACATGACACTCATGTTGGTTAAACACCAGAGATTATTCTATCTTCTTGGCCATATCGTCTTAGGAATTCCTATTCTTCCCTTGCGTCTAGTACCAGCTTTGCATGTCGTGATAGTACAGAATGAGTATGTGCATTGAGATATGGCTTAAGAGAGTTCAGCTAAATGCCCATTATTTTACCAATTAGTTTCTTAAAAGTAATCACTAACATCTAGTTATTACGTATTAATTAGATGAGCACATATAATAATAAATCTCAATAGTAACAGAATAATTAGCATACATTTTTACTAAAGAAACAGCAGAAATATCATGAAAATTTAATTGCATTCCTTGAAAGCTATCTCTAACTTTAAGCTAGGGCTCATGTTCAAAAGCATTTCTTTATAATATAGGCTGAAAACATAAATAACCCTTGAAGTAGGATGGTCTGAAACCAAAGTTTACATATTTCACCTTTCTTCAATATAAAATATTTCCACTACGTGGTACTGTAGGTAACGCCCCATGAGCTAACTGCTAAATTTAGAACCTCTTTTAACTGTAACCTTATTAGAGATATAACTAATTGATGGAAAATTTTCAAAAGAGAATTAGCCAGAATTTAGGCTGAACTCTAAATTTAACAGCCTGTCTTCTTATTAAAGCAAAAACAAACAGAACAGAACAAAACAAAAACAGACAAAAACTGCAGAAAGATCTGAGATACAAAACAGCCCAGAAGGACAGCTACATGCACAAGGGGGTGAATACTGACAGCGAAGACACAAGAGCAGGGTGAGAATCATGAACAGACTTTACCCTCAGAGCTTTTGGGGAAAAAAAATAATCTGCCAAGCATTATTTTCAGACTTCTGGCCTGCAGAACTATGAAAGAACAAATTTATGTTGTTCTCTGCCACCAAATTTATGGCACCTGCTATGGCAGCCACAGGGCTCACACGCCGGCTTGTAACTATCAAAACTGTTTCCCTCACATTTTTCTTCTGCTAAAAATACTTTAGACTTCTAAAAAGACCTCTTAGACTATTACAGCAAACACTGTTATGTGCTCCGCTCACGCAACAGAATAGGGGGCGCTTAGAACATAACAAGAAAACAAGTAAGTCTGGAATAGAACCTGTCCTGATAATTTCTGTAAATAAGCATTACAGGGCAGTAGGGATTGTCTCCTAGAGTTAGACTGACAATTTCTATTCTCGGTTCTATTCTCATGTGAATGAGTGCTGTAGCTCTGAGTCACAGTGCCTGCCTCTTCCAAAGACCAAAAGAAACCAGCACATTTATACTTGTGAAAAAAGTAATAATCAGTGTTAAAAACCCCAATTTACTAGCATATATTAAAGAAATATTCCATAAATGTTATCTTTTATTAATTAGACTTAAATTTCATGACAGATTACCTAAAAAATAATCCTTAATTAACCATTAATTCTAATGAAACTCTCTGGGATGCTGATTTGGTCAACTTTCTCCAAGAACAGCCTTGCTTAAAAAAGCAATAGCATGTGACATATTATTAAGAATATCCCCCTGGGACCAGGGAGATGGTTCAGTGGAATAAGTGCTTCCCTAGCAAGCACAAGGGCCTGAGTGCAATCCCGGGTTCTGCCAAAAAAAAAAAAAAAAAAAAAATCCCCTGATGCGGAGTTCACTGTCACTCTTCCTTTCACCAGTAGAGGCAGTAAAAGGCTTTCTGCAGGAAGTTACGCTGAACCTTGTCCCAGTCTCCCAGGGTGCCACCTCCTGAGGGAGATGACCACCTCTTGTGTTCTCAGTGACCCCACATTAATGTGGTACCAAAAAAATGCAAATTTTCCATCCAGCTTGTGGTGGTTAACCAATATTGAATGACACTTCAACAAAGTCCTTTTTAATTAATGCTCAACATGTGCACCGCATTTTAGAGTCCATACCAGAACACTGCAGCATTCATTTCCTGATACAATCCTAATCCTACACACAAAATCCTAATCCTACACACAAGGTGTTCGTTGGCTTTTACAAATGAGAAGAGCGAAGCTCAGAGACCTAATTAACTGTCTGATCACTGGCTTGTGATAGACTAACACACACTGCTTTTCTTTTTAAGATTTTATCATACAAGAATCAAATATATATCGTGTGTGTGTGCATGTGTACAAAATAAACATAATGGCATAACAAAACACCATTTCATTGCAATACCCATTTTGAAGATTTAATTTCATTTTTCAAGATTCCTCTTTTGAGCACAAATGTCTTAGATTTTATTTTATTTTATTGTTTGTTTGTTTTGGGGTCTTTTGGCAGAACCAGGGATTAAACTCAGGCCCTGGAGCTTGCCAGGCAAAATTCTACTGAGCCATCTTCTTGGCTCCGGGTCTTAGTTTTTGAGTAATGTGTCATTAAACATCTATACCATGTTTTAAAACAAAAAGAGGCAAAGCGGTATCCAGAAAAAGATATTCTTCAATGGGCATCTTCTGACCAGGCCATTCTGTCTCTGTAACTATAAACAATGTCTCTAAATGATACTGAAATGATCATAAGTGGGTCACCAAAAACTAAATGACTAACCATGACAGAAATAGTAAGTCTTTAAACCTTCAAAACTAAAACCCGGCAAGCCAAATAGCTCGGTGGATTAAAGCGCCTATAAGCAGACGCAGGGGTCAGGGGTTCGATCCCTGGGCCTGTCATGCCAGTCTCGCCCCCAGTGAGATGGCAATTGAGACTGGGCGTGGTGGCGCACACCTGTAATCCCAGCTGTTGGAAGGCTGAAAACAGGGGGATCACTACGAGTCCAATCTAGTAGTGAGATCCTGAACACCTGGTAGACCCTTCCCTAAAATATAAAAAGAAAAAACAAAAAGTAAAACCCAAGTCTGTGCCTAAACCTAAAGATTATATTTTCTGTGAAGACACTTTAAGTCAAATATCTGCTTTTAAATTGTCATTAGAAGTAAGACGCTCGTAAGTGTATACTGATATCATAGGAGAAAAGGCCTTTAAATAGGAAAAACAGTGTACCCATTTCTCTTTTATTGAGAACAATGGGCAGTTTTATTAAATAAGCTAAACATTCCCAGGAGTCAGTCACTATTTTGGGGATTCTTCTTTGCTCATGCTCATTGATGAACAGCACAATATGCAACTGGAAAGTCGGTGAGGAAAGAAAATAAATTCAGCTATAAATACAAGAATAACTTCTAGGAAAAAATTGGCAGGAGTTAAAGATTCAGAATACAAAGGGGACAGATAGCCAAAAAGATGGAAAATGTAAAGTCATTTTTAAAAAGCCAGTAAATTTTTAACAACTGTTCTGAAACCAGTCTGGCATAAGTACTGGACAAATGGAATGGTAGTAATTATAAACATATTTTCACCTTACTTTTCTATAGCTACTAAACAGACTACTTAAATTTTAAAAGCCTTTTCTCAGAAGCAATATAGAAGATTTCATAAAAGGTTTGTTACATATTTTGCTAAAGAATGACTACTGCACACATTAAAATGTCCCTTAAAATGCATGTATGCTTAGCACTGTAGTTGATCATTAAATGTATTAGTGTGACTGATAAGAAGGATCTTGGTAAGAAAAAAGCTGGCAAGGCAGGTGAGACTATAGCTCACCAGACTAAAGCGTC
>NW_004524601.1:11952985-11965322 GCF_000260255.1 Octodon degus
GAGATTTGAAGCCAAAGAAGGTGGCATCTTTGTATAAGATCCTGCTCTTTAGGTTGAATATTAAAAAAAGGTTTGCAGAAGAATAAAACTGAATAAATTAGTGTCTCCTCCCAGGATACAGAGGATAATAAAGGAGGCTAGTACAACAGGAAGAATTTGGGGACATTCTTTGAATATGCTTTGAATATGCAAATGAGACTCTGAAATACAATGGGGTTCCACATTTTCATGTTCGGGCCACTTTTTGGCTCCTTATCAGCCCAAGGGTTGGAGGGTGGTCACTTCTCAGCCACAGGCAGTAGATTTTCCTGTTCCTTACTTTCAGGTTCAGGGTATTTACACAGTTCTCAATTTGCAAACAAGGTAAGTGCACATATTCTAATTACTTTAAGGATAAATTTAAGGCTGGACGTCGGAGATGCCCAGAGATTCCGAGATGGTCGGAGAGCAAGTCTGCACAGTCTGGAGTAGTAGTAGGATCACAACACTGAGCTCCATGAACTCCATGTTGCTGCAGGGACCAAATTCTCCAAAGTCCACTTTGTGAACCAGGATCTGCTCATCAGATCCTAGACTAGTAGCTCTGGGCAACAGAGGGCATGTGCCACCATCGCTGCCAGAGTGGATTCTACGGTACCTGCTTCTGGTCACGCATTTCTAATTCAGAGTCTTACCTGACTGACCTAAGTGCATCTGACTGGCGGAGCCTGCTATGCCTGTGCCCCAGATGCAAAGAGGCTGATGACACAGGCTTTTATTCCGGGGACATACTACGAGGAAGAATTTCCTCAGATTGCGTGAGAGGCATCCAAGATGCTGGGAGGTAGACTCGAACACGGCAAAGGGGTCAGAGAGGTGCGAAGACTATCACGGGTGCCCCTAGAGTGTCTGCACACCAGTGCTGGAGAAACAGCCTCTGCCACCAATCCCAAATCCACGAACCGGGCCTGCCAGCCTCGTGCCACACCTCCTGCCACCTGTCTCTCCAATCACGCTGTCCTGCGTGGTCCTCCAGTACACAAAGCTTTTGGAGCCTTAGGGTTTCTGCTTCTGGTTTTCCCTCTGCCTTGAATTCTTCACACCCAAATGTAGCCACAGCTGCCTCTTGCTTTGCTCTCAGCCTTCAGCAGTTCCTTCCTCGGGGAAGGTTTTCTAGACTCTGCCACCCAGAGACGCCTCCACCCCCACTCCAGCCACACTCCTGCTCTTCCTGTTGTTTGCTTCACAACTGATGCTCTCTGATGCTGTGGTTTTGCATTTGTTTATTTTCAGCCTAACTTACCAAAATGTAGCTGCTTGAGACTGCGGATCATCCGTCCAGCTGGCTACTGCGCCTTCAGCACCTAGAACAGTGTCAGGCACGGGGCAGCCTCTCCAGCGTGCACTCCTTAACGAGTGAATCCGGATTCGGCTTAATGTGCCCTTGTATAAAAATGGAGATGGGAGCTGAGAAGCTCAGTGATTTGTGTGTGGCCGCCAGAAAATAAGTGATCAAAGTACAAGCCTTTAATGTCCAACCAAGCAAAAGAAAAGAAACATGGAAGAACTTTTAGCTGTCTTTTTAAAATTTAAATTAATTTAAATTTATTCAAAAACATGTATTAATGGGCTACCATGACGTGTTAATGCGCAGATCTGTTACAACATGCTTAGAGAGATGAAATGTAGCTGTCTCTTAAATCATTCCCTTTTAAAGAATCAGTAGGGCTGGAGAGATGGCTCAGTGGTCTAAAGCACCTACTTAGAACAAGCTTGGCAAAGCACAGGGACTATGGTTCAATCCCCCAGCACCACATGCCAGCCAGCCCCGCCCCCCTGGTGGGCTGAGCTGGCCACACACACACACCACTCTCTCTCTCTCTCTCTCTCTCTCTCTCTCTCTCTCTCTCTCTCTCTCATAAATAAAAAAAAATTAAAGAATCAGTAAATTTAAAGAATCAGTACATGTTTAGAGTACATAATGATTACAGTAATCCTGAAGAGTTAGCGCATGGACAAAATACATCTTAATCTTTTCATAGTTATGATAAAATCTTCCAAAATCATGCCTTCCAGCTTTCACAGGGGCAGTCCATCATGGCCCTCTACAGCACCCTACTGAGTAACAGCTCCCAGGACCCCTGGCTCCTATCTGATGTAACTCAGTTCCCATCCATCAACCTTTCCCAGCCTTGCAGCCCCTCTGCTCCCTGTCCAGTCCACTGTACTCCACGCCCTTTTGAGAACAGCCTTCTAAATTCCACTCAGAGCAAGCACAGGCAGTCTTTCTGACTCTGGCTATCTGGTTTAAGATAATGATCCCAGTTCCACCCATGTTATCACAAAGGACAAGACCCCAATCTTGCTATGGCTGCGCAGCCTTCTATGGGGGGCATCTACATTTTATTTATTCATTCTTCAGTTGGTGGACATGGAGGTCCTTTTCATTTCTTAGCTCCTGTGACTAGACCTGTAATAAGCACCTGAATGCAGATGTCTCTTCAACGGCCCGGTTTCATTTCCTACCGATACGTACACAATGGTGGTACTGCCAGATGGTACGGTAGTTTCATTTTTGACTCTAGGAGGAAACTTCCTGTGATTTTCCAAAGGGCCGTGCTAACTTCCAATCCCACCAACAGTGTGCAGAGTCCTCGCTGGCGTTTGTTATATCTGTCTTTCCACAGTAGCTGCTCTTCCCAGGGTGGAGTGATAGCTCCTTGGGTTTCTGGTTTTCATGCCCCTGGCATTGTGCATTTTCTCATATTCCTTTGGGCCGGCTCTATGTCACCTTTGGGAAATGTCTGATTACATCTACCGCCTATTTTTAAATTGGACTATCTGAGGTTTTGCTGTTGGGTTTTTGGAATTCTTCACACATTCTTCATATTGACCCCCTATCAGAAGCATAGTTTGCAAATATTCTCCCCAGTTTTGTAGGTTGTCTCTTTACTCTGAGGATTGTTTTCCTTGCTGCGCAGAAGCTTGTTAGTGTCATGAAATCCCATTTTGCTGTTTTTGCATTCGTTTTTGTGCTTTGGGGTCAGCTGCTTCTTTAAAAATGTGAGAGGTGGGGGCAGCTGAGCTCAGCAAAAGAGACACTGACTAGAAAAAAAAAACAAACTATAATTACACATTTCTCAGTCTAAACCTGAGCCTCCAAGTCTCATATAGGCCTGAACAGCTTTTCAAAGAATTAAGTGCTGCCACATATGTAAAAGCTTTGTGTAGCATTCATGTACAAGTGCCTCATAGTTGGAAGCTACACAAATTTTTAATTTATGAGAAATGACAGTCACACCTCATTTCACATTTTCATAGTAATAAAAGGGATACATATTCTTCCCATACCTAAGCCAGAGTCTTTCTGTACAAGTGTCTCTAATTTCACACAACTAAAATTTACAGGAAGTTTGCAACATGACAGGCATACATTATACAAAGGTTGAAGCCTCTAAATTTCTTCTTAGTAACTCATGCAAGTGCCCTGCAGCATTTACAGACTGTCTTGTCCCTAAAATAAGGTCAAAATAGGCTGCTACTCTTCTCTCACTTCAAGTCACTGACTCAAACACTATGCAAAGTATTAAAAACACAGAAACCACTGAAAATAACTCCTGCCTTCAAGGTAACTACTCTTTCATGAAAGAAACAGAAAGAAAATTGGCGACACTGTGACATTTGCGAGGCGCCCTGCTGACTCAGGCGAATGGTGCTCAATCTATACCGCCCATAATTGCAAAAGCTACGTAGGTTTTGCTTTTTCTTGGTCTTAACCATCCAGCAGAAAAGTATGAAAATGAGGTATAAAAAGTAAAGCCATATTAATATGCTGAGCTGTAAAAGGCTCAAGTCAACAACTTCTGACATTGCCAGTCCTACGCCGAAGCCACTATGATTATGGCCTAATGGACTATATTGGAATATTTTGCTGAATTCATGCACCTACAACATGTAAATGGCAATGGAATACCCAGCTCTGACAATACTAATCAAAAAAGGGGAAATAAATAAAGGACCATTTTGTATCTGTACATACAAAATAGTTAGGATAGATATACAGCTATTTTCTTTTAATTCAAGGAGAAGAAAGATTTGTACTAATAGTGTTTGGGCAGGATATCATGTCTGCATCTTGTACTATGAATAACTACTACGAAGACAACAATATGCAATATATTAATTATTGTAACTGTCCTACTAACCTGCTTTGAAACTGTCTCATTGCTATTTGTTTCTCAATAAAATTAATTTTAAAAAAAGAAATGTTTAGAAAAACTGCTTCTGAGCAGAGGCAGAGCTAAGGGATGAGGAGAGGGTAAGCAGAAGTAGAAACCAGACATGCCCAGAGGTGCCAGGCAGAGGCCGAGCAGCATCTGCAGAAAGCCAGGGGAGAAGTTAATCACTGAGAAACTGAAAGGTTAAGAAAAACAGGAGGAGGCGGCCGTGCCTAACCTTATCTGACAGTCCTAATAGTACAGGAGATTAATTCCCCATAATTACTCTAAGTTCTCCCCAAAAGATGAACTTTTCCTACTCACTGTTGCACTACCTTTCTAGTCTGGCGCTAACCTTCAGTTTGGGGTCAGAAATCATTCTATTTTATATATATATATATAAAATATATTATTAAACATTATATATTCATTAAAGGACTTTCGCAAATTCTTCATGGAGATGCTGTTTATATTAGCAACTTTCCTTACAGGAATTACCGTGCTTTTCTCTGCGCCCGATGCTTTCCAGTGACCTTGCTCTGGCAATTTTCTCTAATTTCTCCAAGCTGCATTTTTCATTTTCTCCTATCAAGTGGCAGCACTTTCTGTGTTACTTCTATTATAGCTCTTAGCAAATTGCCTTTTAATAAGTTTCTTTCTTGCTAGGCTCAGCTTCTAGAGGGAAGGGTTTTGATCTTTGTATCCTAAACATGATCTCTTTTTCCCTGCAATAAACATTTCTAAATTTTAGAACGACTTTAGAATTACAGAAGCTGCAGTGCAGATCGTTCCCTGGGGGATCGTTTTTAACATTCAGATTCTGATACAGTAGGTCAGCCTCACACCAGTAGGGAAGTTTCACAGTACTCTGGATTTCTAGGAGGCTTCCACCTGACACAGTTGCTGCTGGGCGAGGGACCCTGGCTTGGATGACGCAGGAGTCGTCAGGCGCATTTGGACAAAGGTCTCAGCCAGCCACCAATGGGAATCACCACAGAAGGCTTCCTTGGTTTGCTTTTCATTTTTAATTTTTTTTAATTAGCATATGTCTGTGGTACATAACGAGTATGCTCACTATTGGAATTAATATTCACACCGGGGTCCTCCTCACTCGCCGTTCCCTCGCTCTGGCTGTCCTCCCCACCCCCAAGACCCCTCCCCATGTACACCAAGTCCACCTTTGTTGGAAGCTCCCAAAGCCTCCCCTGCACTCCCAGAGATTCTGATCTAATGCTTCTGTCAGAGATCCAGAAATCTATATTTCAAAAAGGTTTTTCAAGTGATTCCCATGTGTAGCCACTTGTCCTAGGATTACGGGTGCCCACATCTTAGCGATTTCCCCATGTCCCTCTCTGTGGAATAGGAGTCTCTCCTGTCACTTGAACTAATGAAACACAGAAAGCAAACACCACAAAGTGCAGAGCTTCCTTTCAGCACCTTGAAAATGTTAATTAAAAGTTAATTTTCAGTCAATCTTACAAAAAAAAGACAAGTAAATCCACATTTCCTTTCAATAAACTTCTGAATACATTCTTCCCAAACTGTCTTCCTGGGTTAGTCGTTCTCTGATCCCAGCTGTCAAAAGAATATTTCTCAAAAGGGCAAGGAGTTTACTGGGAGGGTGGGGTCACTATAGAAATTCCCAAGTCTTTAGGGAGCGAGGTCTAAGCATCTTTTGATTAATCCAGCAGCCGCTGCAGCTGAGCTGGAGTGCAGGGAGTCTCTGCCTACGAGGAACAGAAACAGCTTTGTATGGGAACCTTGCAAAGCATGGCTACTTGGGTCTGAGCTGCTTAGTGCGGAACAATGAGTGGTCACATCTGAGCTGCAGCTGGTCTCGAGGACAGGTCTTGAGAGTCATCTGGTTTCCAACTGCTCTTCACAAGCTTGAGCGCAAAGCTCCCAGCAAATTCAAACAGTAGCTGCATTATCAAGGAAGACGGCTAACAGCATTAGCCACTGCTACAACCCGCTTCATAAATGGGTTTCTTCTAACATACAACCCCGCCTCCACCCTAAGGAATATAAAAATACTCCTACTTTAAACAGAGACAGGCGGCTAAAGAATCTCACCTCTCCTTTCTTAAACGTCCTTGGGGTGGTCACAGAAATTCGAATTCGTAGGTTAAAAGTTGTCCAGTGTAATTACTATGTCCTTTGACTTAGAAAAGGACAAATAGAATCAACCCTGGCTCGACCTAAAGCAATTAACATCTTCACTTCTTTCTTCAGAATATTGTCACCCGGTGGGACAGCTGGAAAACTATTGCTGACCTCTTCATAATCTCTGCCTCTGTCGTTTTTAATATCAGAATAGTGTTCAACCTGACCTCTTGTCTCCAGCCTCCCTCTTCAATCTTCTGCCACAGGGTTGCTACAGTGTGAAGCTGTTCTTGCGGCTCACCTGGATTCCTAAGTTCAAATTTAAAATGTCTTATGTGAGTATAACACTCTAAAAGAGAAACCATACGAACTGTTTTATAATGCAACTGTCCTTTCCAAAATATTCTACAGTGAGCTATAATAACTATTTACATTTATACTTACATTAAATGTTAAATATATAAACTTCTAGACACCATCTCTGAATCTTTGGACAGAGTATCCTGGAATACCACATTAAACCTCCGTGTGACTCTGTTTCACAACAAATTTTGAGAGCTGCTAGCCACCGACACTGTCTTCAAATCATTATGGTAAAGTGACCAAAAAGTAGAGGCTTTAAATATATTTACTTTGGCTGGACACAAGAAAGCAAAGGAGCTATTACAAAATGCAGTGGGTCACCATCCCAGCTGATGAGATCCTGGAGCTCCACAAATAGATTTTTAATAACTAGTTTCAGGGATGTGGTGGTCATTTTGTACAAGGAAAGAGATTGAAAGTGATCATTTCTAATGTCGGCCTCAACAGAAAGACTGCAGGACTATATAATTAAAGAATCTTGAGGCCAAATCATAACTCAGAGAGAAAAAAGAATTGTTACCTGGGAAGATAGCTAAGAAAACGTCTTGGTATGTTTAGTCAAAGATCATTTTAGTGGTAAGGCAGCTCTCAAAACTAACAAAAGCCTTGCATTTAATTAACATTTTTTTTCCTTGAAAGGATTGCCCATGAGCTGTTTTTGTAAGGTTCTGAGCTGGTTATTCTATGGTTCAAAATGTCTTTCTTGGTAGCACTAATACGGAGGAGAAAAACCTGCAGCCCTTCTGAAACACAATGAATGTCTGGAGGGATCGGTCAGTGGCCTGGGGAATGGCGTAAACACCAGTATTTTATTTAATTTTTTTATTTTTTTTAAAAAAAGGAGAGGCCCTGAGAAGCTATGCTGTAAACTTATATGGTGAATTAATGACAAAATAACTCTTCTAGAAATCCAGACTCTGTCCCTTAACCTGGTGCATTTGGTAATAACATATTATTTAATATTGCAAATTCCTTTATTTTAAAAATCCTAAAATGCTAAACCAGAGGCCTAAAGTGTTTGAAATGTTTTATATATAAATATGTCATGTTATAAACAAATGGCTTAAAGGAAATGTGTTTTGAAAGTAGACTGACATTCCAATAGTGTTTCTTAAATTCTCTTCTCAGAATTATAATGCAATTCTCTGTTTGGTAGGAACACCAGTGATTGTCTCAATTTCCTTTCTTTTTTTTTTTGGGGGGGGGCATTATTTCCATTTTTATTTTTTTCCATAATTTTATTGATAAACAAATATCAATGAGACAGTTTCAAATCAAATTGGTAGGACAGTTTCAATAATTTACACATTGCATACATTCCTCCCAACGGTTAATTGCTGTACAAGATGCAGACATGGTATCCTATCTATAAACACCATTAGAACAAATCATTCTATTCATTAAGAGAATGTAACTATATATCTATCCTAATCACTTTGAATACACAGATACAAAATGGACATTCATCTGTATACCCTTTTTTTTGTTAAGTTCCGTTATTTGAATATTATAGGTGTGTTAACTCAGCAAAATAATCTAAAAGAGTTCAGTCGTCCATAATAGTATTGGGTCTTCCGCTTGACTGGCAATGTCAGAAATTGTTGACCTGAGTCCCCCACAGCTCAACATAACAGCATGGCTTTACTTCTTATACTTCGTTTTTATACTTTTCTGTTGGATGGTTAAGACCAAGGTAAAGCAGGAACTATGCAACAAGAGTTGTAGTTTTTGGGTCTGAGAAGATCAGTGAAATCCCCTCAGGATTTATCCTGAGATCCTGTACCTCAGATTGTTTGTCAGTGTCAACCATGTGGATGAGTCACGGCCATTGCTTGGCTAATGTGCTCTCTGTGAAAGCCTGAGAGAATGTTTTCTCTCCATGTGACTCTCCTTAGGCACACTCTACATCATCGATCACTTTCCTCTCTGGCCCCATAATCTCCTTGATCAGAAAATTTGGGACACTACTGAGTTATGTGATGCTACAGTACAAGTTCTCATATGTCCTGAGTCTTAATTGACCTTGGAAGACTGGGGTCAAAATGTTGGCTTTCCTTGCAGCCCTCCTTTTCATCTAATTTTGGTCTGCAAACTTAAGTTGTTAATCATCCAGAAGACAAGCTTATGGTTATTACCATACAACTTAGGCTGTTAAGCTTAACCTCACTATCTGTCTGCATATCAAACATCTTAGGCATAATATGGAACAGGTATTTTTCATCAAATATTGATATGTTGGACTTTAGGTCCCTACAGAATATGATAAAAAACATTTAAAAATTAGAATATGTTTTTAAAATAGGCATAAAGAATTATATACTTCTTATGTTTACACATAAGTCCAAAAATCTCACCATATAGAAACTTGAAGCAGGACAGTCCCACAATATTCCTTTTCCTGTCTTTTGCTTTCATTCACCACCCCCTTCTTTTTGAACAATCATCTACCCGAGAGACTTTCTAGCAGCAACTGGCATGTCATGCCAAGCAGCCTGTATTCAGAAGACCAGAATGACAGGCACTCCAAGCATGAAACTACTATTACAGATTACCATCTGCAGTGCAGTTGCTTAGTTAACAGGTATCACTTTCTGACATTTAAATAAAAATCATCTCTCAATAAAAGGCAAATAGGGGTTTGGGAGATAGCTCAGTGGTCTAAGCACCTGCTGGACAAGCGCAGTGAGCGAGGTTCAATCCCTGACACCACATGCTGTGCTGACCCCACCTCTGGGCATGCTGAGCTGGGGACCAAGTCCAGGCGTAGTGGTGCATGCCTGTAATCCCAGTGCTGGGGAGGCTGAAAACAGGAGGATTGGTGTGAATCTGAGCCATGTAGTGAGACCCTGTACCAAACAAACAAATAAAGGATTAAAAAAATTAAAAAGGCAAATAATATTCTCAAACAGTTCGTGAGTTATACATACATACTTCCTACGACTACCTAAGAGCAAGAATAGATGGGAGCATCTTAGTTGGTATGCACACTTATGGGTGCTTGGGTTGTATATTTATTAATGATGGGTTATACAAGCTCTTTACTTTTTATAAAATGTACAACTCTTCTTATCAATGTTGTTTTCAAAAATTGCTGAGTTGATCTATTCACCAAGTAGAGTGAAATTATATTTACAGATACCAAATTACAACGTTTGAGAATTGACAGTTTCAGTAAATCTTGTAATGCCAAATATCAACTAGATGGTCATGACTCCCAAACTCACCTCGTGAGCCTCCACATCCCTCCTGAACTGCCTACTGAGTGTGCCTACTCCAATGTAGCACAAACTTAGCAGATTCAAAAATCAAATTCCTGGCCTTCTCGGAACTCCTCTTCCAAGCATTGCCCTCTTACCAGAAAAGACCAATCTATCCATCCAGTTGATAAATGTCACATAATTTCACACCAGATTTCTTGCCAGTATCCTGTATCCATCGCCAAATCTAGTCTGTGCTCCCCAGTGCCTCCTCGTCACTCTGTGCTGCCTTTGCTTCTACAAACACGGCCATCCTCCTCAGCGGTCTCCTAATTGGCCTCCACATTGTCAGCCTCCTTTGTTACACAGGTTATTCTAGCCCAAGGGACACATCAGAAGCTTACCTTCTCCTAATTTCACAGAGAATAAGCCTTGGCAGGGCACTCTATTCTTCCTGTCTCATTCTTCCAATCCACTCTGACCCCGTTCCCTGCTACTGTCCTACTTTCTTACCTCATTGCAGCCACCTAGTGCAACAAGCAGCCTGGCCAGCATTCAGAGGTAGGCACTGTTGCTCTATGCAGACAGTTTTTTCCCTACCTCGTCCACCTGCCACTGACAATGTCAAACCACCCTGGAGTCCCTTAAGACCGCCATCTCCAGTGGGCAGGGCACTGGCCACAGATATTTCACCCAGTCTGAGATGCCTGGTGAAGAAGGTAAAGAAGGACTATTCGGGGGTGTGGGAACAGTGCAGTGAAACCAAAAAGAAAGATACCGAGCCCCAGGGATAGAAACGACAGGGCTATTGCCCCCTCAAGTCACGAAGGAATAGGAGGAAAATAAAATATTGTAAACTAGAAAAAGGTTCTAGTAGAGAAGGCTGTCCTGAAACGTCCTGATGATTGGAGGTGGGCAGTAGTCAGGGTAAAACACTCACTACAGAAAGAAACTGAAAGAATAAATACCCTGGACTCATGCTTCTTCCTCCTTCGGATCTCCTCCTAGACCACCTATTAATATAATCCACATTGATTTTCCTGTCAGAGCAGACAGCAGGATGGAGAAGAGTGAAGAATGTAACAGGAAGCACAGTCTTGGTAAGATACTCAACCCAGAACCTCGCTGGCCCCTGACATATTCCTTCTCTGTAACAATATTTTTATCTGACATCTTAAATATTTGTTTGTTTCTACCACTAGACTGTTATTCCAAGTGCACAGACTCACCTGCTTGGATGCTGAGCTTTCCAAGCACCTAGTGCTGGATTTGGTGCTTACCGAGTACTCATAACCTGCTTATTGAGGGAACCAATATGATGTCATGGTGGTTTTCAACTGAGCAAAGATTTTTAACATGCTCTACAACCTATGTTTCCTAGGGCAGGTCGAATAGCTCAGTAGATTAAAATACCTGCAAGCAGGAGCAGGGGCTGAGGGTTTGATCCCTGATCTCCACTGCTGCTGTGCCAGCCCTGCCCCCTGGGCGTGAGGAGACAGCGAATGAGACTGGGTGTGGTGGCACATGCCTGTCATCCCAGCTCTTGGGAGGCTGTAAACAGGCGGTTCACTACGAGTCTGATCTAGTAGTGAGACCCTGAACACCCTGTAGACCCTTTCCTGAAATACAAAAAAAACCTATGTTTCCTGAAGACTGAAGGTAGGATGACAGGTACCTTGTGAGTTGAGTCATTATGTTTAACAGGGTGTTTCCACTGCTTTTTAAACAGAAAAGGAAGTAACATATGTTGTATTACAAAATGTAAGGGAGTATTCAGTGCTGCAATATCCATCTTATACAACAGTACACGCTATGTGTAAGTAAAACAAGGCCTCCCACAGGATACTTCAATCCCAGCAAGAGTTCATTCAAGAAAAGCTCTTTGAGAAACAGACACTAGCAGAGCTTCTGATTTCATGGCTTTCTAAATCATTTGTGAGATTTGGTGGCTTACTGTGTGCAGCCATCAGAAATGCATCACTTCTTTGTTAGAGCCTACCAGCCTGCCCTGAACCTGGCACAATTAAAGGAAAAGATAAGCAAAAGGCGCAGAAGGACAGACATCTGTTTTCCTTGTACAGACTCAGGAATTCATGTTGGTGGAGAATCTATTAGCAAGTAATATATCTGTTGATTCTCCTAGCATTTCTCAGGACACCCCAGGAAGAAAGGCAGCATAGCAATCTAGGTGACTTAGCATTAGGGGAAACAGGAAACCTCCAGAATTATCCCTAGAGAAGGTCTTCCACACCCATTCTTTGTTTCACGGAAGAGAAGAATCTCATTTACTAGTGATCCCTATCTGTCCTCATTTCCCTGAAAGGAAAAATCAAAACAAACAAGCTTGAAAATAAGATCAGGAGGGCTAGGGATATAGCTCAGTGGATTAAGTGCCTGCCAGGCAAGTACAAGGTCCTGAGTTCAATCCCCAGTACAGAGAGAGAGAGAGAGAGAGAGAGAGAGAGAGAGAGAGAGAGA
>NW_004524601.1:11965445-11969727 GCF_000260255.1 Octodon degus
GGAATATAGCTCAGCAGCATAAGTGCCTGCCAGGCAAGCACTACATCTTGAGTTCAATCCCTGGTACCACAAAAGAAAAGAAGAGGAAGAACATGAAGAGACAGGGAAATAGGTAGATTTAATTGCATGGAGATCTTTGAAATTTACATGAAAATTAACCTTAGAAAGTTAACTCCGGGCAGTATACCACTCAGATACATTAGTATCTTTATAGGTATGTCATTAGAATTTCTCTCCAATTTAAGAATATAAAAAAATAACACCGAAAATGTTTTTTGCTAGGGAAAAATCTGTTTGTTATTGAGACTCTATCTCCTATCCCTTTAATTTGGAGGCAGACGAGGGTATTGTGAACTTAAGAATGTATTTCTAAGTTCCAGGTCTCTCAGATGTATAGAGTTAGAGAGATGCTATATGAGAACAAATCTGAAAATACTACAAATTTAAATAAATTTGGCAGCTATCACAAAACTCAGAAAAATCGTATTTATTTTCAATGATAATATACATGCTGCAGTGTTCTTTTCTTTTTTCTATCTTTCTCTTCTAGTGTACTGCTTTGTTTTCTTTTGGCTCACATGCTGTGCATTGCCTCTTCCTACTTCAAGGAGTCTATACAGTCTCCTATAGAGAGAATGGAAAGTTAAGTCTTTCTTTACAGGAGGACAAGGTTTTGTTGTTTCTTCTCCACACACGTTGCCTGTGCCAGGTCTGTGAGATGCACGCATCTCGCGGTGACCTCTGCCTAAGCACCAGCCATCACTCTGTCAACAACGTTCATTAGGAAGCAGTAGGAATGGTAGGAAGGTTTCTGGGGTCATGTCTTCACCAGGACAACAGAAAAATGTGATTATACACCAAAGAAATCTCATGCAGTATAAATATTAGGTTGACCATGAGAAATTGCTAACACATCATCAAATTCTAAAATTAGCATTTCATATGGATTACACTAATTAATCCCACCAAGCCCTGAAATCAATGTGCCCCCAACTCAGCACCCCACTAGCTGGAACCCACCTGCTTAGAGTCACTCACAATGCAAATTTACACATGACGGGGCCCTTGCACAGAACTTAGGAGAGTCTGGCACCTGAGGCTAAGGTCGAATAACGTATTGTAAATGCCCTGTGCTGTCCCAGTCCCATCACTCAAAGTTTCGTCATCTGAGCTGTCTGTCCCAAGGAAGCTTACAAGAAATCCCGTACAAATAAACATGTCTCACTTATCCCCATACAGCTTTCATGGGTCATAAAGAGATCGGTTCCAATGACAGGCACAAGCGATGCATAGCCCAGTCCACCCACTGCTGGATTCAGTCCTCTCCAGAGTGATAAAAATGACGGCAAAACAAAGAGTCTTCTGTGAGCAATCCCGCCCCTCCACCTGTCCCTTGGGTATCCCTCGATGGCATGTTCTGCATGCTCTGGGTGTTTTGCCTTCACCTGGGCACTTGTAAAACACAGCACCCTCTGATAAAAACTGCCTCCACACAAGATGTAAACCTGGGATTTATCTGGAATCTGACACCAGCGTTTGCTACTTGTCCCTCCAGTCTAGCTATATGGTTTTCAACTCTGACCAAAACATACTAGAGAACAGAGCCAGTTAGAGCCTTCAACCCCAGCACAGAGGAAAGAAAGGCTTCCCCTAGATTGGCAGCCTGTGTCATCTGCTGACTTCTGCCGATTTGCGCTCCGCCCCACAGAGCTGTGATGAGTCCACACAAAGGCTACCATCTGTTGCAGAGTGTCTAGGTTCAGTGCCATCAGCACAAAGCAGGAGCTAAAGCACTGCTCAAGAAGCTACAGCCACAGAGGGGGCTGATTCCACGAGGGCATTAGCCTCTGGTCTCCAGGTGGCCCCTGAGAAGGCTCGGCCAGAGAAGAATAACAGAACTGCAGCAAGTGTTCCCACCATCAGCATTTCCAAAGCTATCAGATATGACAGGCACAGATCTGAGATTCAAAATGGACAAAACCTCGGCTCCCACAGAACTGAAACATCATTATTGGGAATAAGAACAGAAACCAAACTTCCATTTAAGGATGAGCTACCTAGCGTGCATCAGGCTGTGCAGCCCAATAAAGGAGGCATCATTATGATCTAAAAGGTAAGCTGTTTTAATCCCCCAAACTTCTGTCCATAAAGCAAAAATAACTTCCCTTATTTTGCAAGATGTCAGTAAAACTGAAAACATAGGCAATTGGCATTCAATAGAAGATACAAGACTTCGGGGGGGAAAAAGTACAAATTTTAAGGGCTGGCCAAATAGCTTAGTGGATTAAAGTGCCTGAATGCAGGTGCAGGGACCAGGTGTTTGATGCCTGGCCTGCCATGCCAGCCCCACCTCAGGGTCATGCTGAGATGGCCATTGAGAGGGGGCGTGCTGGCACGCACCTGTAGTCCAAGCTCTTGGGAGGCTGTAAACAAGCAGATCACTACCAGTCCAATTTAGTAGTGAGACCCTAAACCCTATAAACCCTTCTCTAAAATGCAAAAAAAAAAAAAAAAAGAATATAAGAAACAATGAAATATCTGTATTAAAATATAATTAAACTCAAGAGCTTAGGTAGACTGTGTATTTTTAATGATCTGCTCAATCCACACCCAACACATATGATAAAAGTATAGGGAGCCTCAAACATTTCTTCAGGTGACGCAGGACACTGGCTGCCAATTCCACAGATGGGGCATAAGCTGACCACATGAAGCAGAGCACTTGGGGGCTGGATCTCCATTTAGGTGAGTCAGCATGTCCCCAAAATTTGCTCCTGTTCAGCAGGACACTGCTAAAAAGTAATAAGCACAGTGCTCTTGGAACTGTATTTTAAGGTTACAGAGCATAATCGAATATTATATGGTTCTGTCACCTGGAACAAGCATACAAGAATGACAATGAGTGAGTGGCAGACAAACATTTGTCTAGACACACAGAAGTCAAGGATCTATGAAGAATAAAACCTGAGAAGCATCCAACTACTAAGCTGACCTCCGTGCATAATACTCAAGCTAATCACTAATGTCAAACTGGCATCTCTGTGCTAATTGTGGAGGTTATCTCGTGGGCCGGGCTCAGTCAGCACTGTCTCTATGGATAGCTATTATCGATTCCTCCATAAGCCACGCTTGCCTCCTTCTCCTAGTCAAAACACCTCAATGGTGGGATAAACAGCAAAAAGCAGCTTATGGTACTGTGGGTCCAGGCATCTGGCGTTTTTCACAATGATCTTATAGATCATTAAATAAAAATAACTACTATTGGCTGGGGAGATAGCTCAGTGGCACTGTGTCTGCCTGCCTGAAAGGTGCAAGGTCCTGAGTTTGATTCCTAGTAACACACACACACACACACACACACACACACACACACACACAAAGAAAAAAAAATACTCATCACAGAAAAATAAATGCACCAGCGTGCTCTTACTGCCCCTTAAATCAGGACAGAATCATGAACAATGTTACCTAAAGATAAAGATCAGAGAGCTTACCAGAAAAAAATTATTCTCACATGGTTTAGAAAAACATGTGTACATGTATGTGCACATACAATACATAGAATATGAAATGTCTCACACACACATGCACATGAAAACAAACCCTTGAGGAAATGAGGGATTACCCTAACAACAAGTTAATGAAGGTAAAGACTAAACTTATTCTCAAATAAAAGTTATGAAAAATTGTCCCCCCCAAATCTAGTCAAAACAAAATGAAATCCAAGTAAAAGGTCTAATATTTCTTTCTCTGAAAATTCAAGAAGGATTTCTTTAACTTGTTATTATCTTCATGTAGAGAAGAACTCAGAAACTTAGAAAAATTATAGCCAAAGATAAACACTGGTTGAGTACAGAGAACTGCGGCTTTCTTCTTCCAGGATTCTCTTATAACAAAAACAATAAAGAAACTCAAAATAATTCTGCTTGGCCAGACAGAACAAGGCACGAAGTAACAATAGCTAAATTATACTTGCTCTCCTTCCATGACTGCAATGTATTCACGGGCTCCAGACTTAAATATAGTCAGGAGCTGTGTGGTGTCCTCCCAAGTCTAAGAAGTATTGCCACCAACTGTCATTTCAAAGAAATTCAAATACCTGCACTGAGCTTGGGAAAATATTTGTTGAGCAACACATACCCTTGCACTGATTTTAGTACATTAAAAATGAGCCTAGGGAAGCTGGGAGATGGCTCAGTAGAACTAGCGCTTCCCCAGCAAGCGCAAGGGCCTGAGTTCAATCCCCGGTTCCGGAAAAAAAAAAAAAAAAAAAAAAAAAAAA
>NW_004524601.1:11969827-11980011 GCF_000260255.1 Octodon degus
ACCAAAAAAAAAAAAAAAAAAAAAAAAAAAAAAATCAGCTGAGCTACAAACTGAAAGGCTCTGAACTCAATTAAAAGCTTTAAATGATCTTAAAAGTTTGACTTAAAGCCTGTAGATATGAGAGAGAAAAACATTTCGGGCGGTTAGAAAGATGGCCTTTTGAATATTCTTATTCCCAAAGAAATAACGCTGAAAACATGTTGATATTCTCTACACTCACTAAATATTGTTAGAGGATAAGTTCCAGAATGTTCTGTAGAAAATGATTTAGGAGTATTAGAAACTTTTCAACAAATTTGATTAGTATTATTGGCATTCAAGTGATTTATTCATTTAGGTCAGGGCAAAGGTAAAAAAAAAAAAATACAAAAAAAAAAAAAATTCACAGCAATCAGGCAATTGTGCTTATAAGCAGCATGAGGATTCAGACTAAAAGCCCTCAAAAAAGATGTCCCAGTACATGTTCATATTTTCATTGTTGCTGTTTTCTCTTTAGACTAAGGTGTCTACGACCATAGGTTTTGCTGTGCTGTGTGCAAGGCCATTTTCCACTGAACATACACAAAAGGGGCGCAAACAATTATTATTTTCAGTAACCTTAACTACATGACTGGATTATTTAAATTCATAAATCATTCTGCATATTCTACTTGCAAACATGTGAGGTTGCTCCTGTCTGGTGACTTTCCACACAGAAGGTGTATCAAAGACAGGGGAGGGACTGGGCTGTCTTACCATCTCTTAGTCATGCTACCTTAACTTCACCTCTTAAAAATGATCAGGGAAAGTGCTGGCCAAATAGCTCAGTGGATTAAAGCACCTGCAAGCAGGCTCAGGGGCTGGGGGTTCGGTCCCCAGGCCTGTCCCCAGGGTGCGCTGAGACAGCAATTGAGACTGGGCGTGGTGGCACGAGCCTGTAATCCCAGCTCTTAGGAGGCTGTAAAAAGGCGGATCACTACCAGTCTGATCTAGTAGTGAGACCCTGGGCACCCTGTAGACCCTTCCCTAAAATACAAAAAAAAAAAAAAAAAAAAAAAAGATAAGGGACATTAGGATTCGCAAATGACTCAGTTGGCTGGCTCTAAATGAAAACAGAGACACTTGAAAATTTGAAAAATGAATAAAGCTGTGATAGACAACCCTTTTTTCTTCACATTTATATACATGTGTGTGCACACACACACAAGTATAATCTTCAGACATCGCAATAGCAGTTTTCACTCAGGTCCTGTACACACTCTTTAACTACATACTTTTTTAGAAAAGAAAAATTTCTCTGTGGGTGGTCAAAACCATTGAGCTCCTTCAGGATATTGTTTGAATAAATATAAAAATAGCATTCCCTCATAAATAAGCTTTTATGTATCCTTCAGCAGCAGCTCTGTATGCAAGGAATGACATTCCTGGAACATAAAAAAAAAAAAGTACCAGGACATAGTCCTGCCTCGGGCAGTTACAAGGACCAGATCAGAAACTTGATATGCCCGACTCAACAACCCATTCCTTTCCTTTCCCACTAAGAGCACAATCTGTCCATAAAAAGGAAAATAAATGAAATAAAATAACAACAACAACAACAACAAAAAGCAATAGCAATGAGAAAGAAGAGATATTACACGTGTTTCTGGTGGGATGAAAGAGACCACAAGAAGCTTACAGCTTACACTGACCAGGCAGATAGAAATGTAGAAAAAGCAGCTATTTAAAGACAAACAAATTTATATACGATTTTGGAATACTCAGTGAAAGAGAAGAGAAGACAGCAGAAAACAAAGGTAAAATGTCCTAAGAGCACAACGACTGCCCAGTCTTTGCAGAGTACAGGAGCAATCAGCACATGCAAGGGCAGGGCGGATGGGGAAGGCGACAGAGGAGAGATGAATGAGGCTTCACAGAAGCCAGGACTCTAAAGGCTTCTGGCCATAATAAACCATGATTGGAGTCGCAATGAACGAGAGCATGAAAAGAGCAAAAGTGGAGAGAAAAGTTAGGAAAGAAATTCAAGGCACGAGGCATTGTAAGCTAAAATCAGACTAAGGGAAGTCGTAGGAATGGAAATTGGCTGGTTCTAATGTAGTTCCCAGAGTCTACAATTTTCAATAAATGCAACCTTCACTACAAGGAGCAGAGAGAAGATGGCATACGAAACTCTAGTCAACGTACATTTCCAAAATAAGCCTCCATAAGACAGCTGAAATAACAAAGAACTGCAGTGGTGGGTGAAACAGCTGCAGAAATACCTGCTAAAAGAATACCTATGAATTTGGATTATAATAAACCAGCGTGGGTATTACACCCAGCCACACATTATACAGTGTTTTTCATGGAATTTCTGAAGAAATCTCGAACAAAATAAGCTTTGATTCTCTCATAAAAATATTAAGTTTTTACTAAAGTTTACTCCAAAGAAAAGGAGCTAAGAAGTCACATGACTACTTCCTTTGCAACCCCACCCAAGACACAAGGCTAAACTCCTCTCCCTTCCGCCCAAGTGAGATCTCGGACACACACATCTAATTATATAAATTATGTTCTATAATGATTAATATTGATCAAAGAATACTGTGCATAGAATCCAGAAATAAAGCTGAACAAATTTTTATCACATCCTGAAAAAGTCCTACTTAAAATCTGAAGCTTTTTCAGTTGAACGAAAGGCTAAGTTTGACAGCGCATAGAACTGTTCACTCAGTTCAGTGGTACGTAATATCTTCTATAATTGGAAGTGATTCCTGGGAAGTCTTTTAATTTAGTTTGAAGCTTTGTTTTTTACTTTATTATTTAATAGATATTGAAAAAAAAGAGCATGGTATTTTTTCTCTTTAATATACTAAAGTTTTTAAAAAGATTTTTTTAAAAAATATTAACAACTGAACAAATAATACTCAGGTACTGTGGTGAAATAAAGTAAATTTTGGACGTTTACCGTATTTCCTGCATATTTACTATAACGTAGTCCGACATTCTGCACACAATTCTTTTTTTTTGGGGGGGGGGAACTGGGGATTGAACTCAGGCCCTTGCCCTTGTTAGGCAAGCACTTATTCTACTGAGCCATCTCCCCAGCCCCTCTGCACACGATTCTAAGATCCTCGAAGAGCACCGGCATAGGAATTGCTGCCACTATTCTAGTTTTTAGTAATTTTTATTTGCTCTCAAATTTGCAGAGAATTACTTCTATTACTTTTGTTACAGCCTGCATTAGCATTAGGTATAATGCTCATGTCTAGAGTGTAGTATACATTAATCTGAAAAGCAAAAACATTTTGTCTATTATATGTACCATTTTTTCAAATCTCTAGAAACTGGCTTAAAAAATAGAAATTATAAAGGAAAAGCTACAGATTAAAATGACTAGTGTTTGAAAATGAACATAAATTGATATTTTTCAATTTAATGATATTAATATTTAATAGGATTAAGAATAATATTTAATTTCAATGTAATGCTTGAATTCAACTCAAATTTTCATCTTAAACAAAGTTGGGGGCTGTTTCTAGAAAGGAAATGATTTAACTTCATGAAGGGAAAAACTTGAAATAGGTAATTCTTTTAAAATAGTCCATAATAGAAATTTCTTTTAAAGTCAACAGGAAATTCATTAAGCATGAATATATACTAAGAATGGAAATAACATTAAGTATAAAATACAGGAAACATTTTTTTGAGGTCGTGTAAATGACATTGTGAAGTATTCCATTGCTGGTTCTCATTTTCTGTAGGAGAACATCAAAATTTTATATTTCAAAGGTAAATGTTTTCAGAAAACAGTCATTGAATGGTACATTACAGAAGATTTTAATTATTAATGTATTTTTATTGAGTTTTGTGCAGTTTAGACAAAACATTAAAAAAATTTTTCAATTTAAACTGATGAGTACTCACTTTCACATGATGGAAAAAAAACATGTTAGGGATTCTCGGTGAAAAGTTAACATATAGTTTGATTTTATGATGCTGCATCTATTTTGAAATTTCTACTTGTCCATTTTTTTAGCAAATAAAAAACGTATGTACGTTTCATTGCTCTACATTACCGTAAGCATTTTTAAATTACTAAATTAACTTCTATCAAGATATAAGAAATGCCTGATTTCAGGCTTTCTGGTTATATTCCCATAGAAGAGATGGGACATTTCAACTGCATAGAACTTTTGCATTACCAGTATCTTCTCCTGTTTTCCTATCTGCGTCAGATTTGTACATATATTAAACTGAGAGTTTAGTAATATTCTACTTATGACAACTTTAATCACACTTCAAAATATGCTGTGGGCTGATTCTGAGATAAATAGCTACCCCTTAGAACATATATGTCAGAAAATGTTATGAGTTAGGGTACTGAGCTGAGGATATAGGTCAGTGGCACAAAGTCTGCCTGGAAAATGTGAGGTTCTATGTTCAATTTGCAGTAGAAAAGGGGGGGAGGGGAGGGAAAGAGGAAGGAAGGAGGAGGGGAGGAGGCGGGGAGGGAGAGAGGGAGAAATGCTACAAATCACAGTTCTCTGCCTGAATGAATTTGTCACTCACTGGGAATATTAGGCATCAATGGGGGGGTCTTCCCTAACAGGAGATTCTTGGGACCAAGTGGAAATGTTTTGCTCCCCTCACCAGGGAACACTTAAAAATGTCTGGAAACATCTGGCTTTTCACAACTTGGATATTATGCTGGCAAGTAATGGGCACAGAAAGAGGTATTACTACACGTCCTACCACACAAGGAACATCTTCCTTGACAACGATGCGTTATCTGGCTTGAAAAGATGATATTGCCAAAGCTGAGATACGCAGTATTAATCTTAGCACTGAATCGGCTCTAAAATTTGAAGATTGAAGACAGAAAATAGAAAAGGCAGAGACAGTCAGATAAAGAGGAATTTTAAAAAGGAAGATCACGATCAACAAAAGAAAAATCAAGATAAATACTTACAGTTAATGTGAGAAATAGAATTGCGGACATACTATAATAGCAATCACAAACCAAAAAATCATATAACAAAATGTGGTAAGCATCTATGAAAGAAAAAAGATTTTTATTCACTAAGAGGTATGTTCCTGGCTTGATGAATGAACTGAATTTACACAATTATTTTACTGTCCTACGAGTGCATTTAGCATTCCTTAGAAGTGGTTCACAAAGAAAATGCTGGAGCGCCTGCGGAGATTTGACAATGGGCAGCAGTGCTAACTGCTTGAGTAGAACTGACCAAGTAGCAAAGAGTGGCCTTTGGCAGCTGTGCAGAATTCCCAAGAGCGCTGATCACCTCCAACCCAACATGCACGGCTGTGTGTTATTACCCAAATTCTTGCTTTTGTTAATCAAACTTAAACATATTTTAGTTTGGCAATGGTTAGAATTGTACACCAGTATCACTGATCCTCAACTAAGAGCAGTTTTTATGCTAACATATACACATGTGAGGACGGCCTAAAGAAAGCATTCCTATTTTGCTTATATCTTTTGCATGCCTGAAGTTGTACACTAGATAAGCATTTATGTGTAATAACTTGGTTTTTTTAAAGAATGAGTCTTCAGAAAAGTGAAATACAAGGACCATGCTACAGCCTGAGTTATGGGTTAGATCTAAACTGTTCCCCAAAAGCCTGAGTTTTGGAGGTGACTGGATCATGAGGGTTGCTATGCTCCTCATTGAATTCAACCCACTGAGAAGTACATGGCTGAAGGTGACATTAAGAAGTGGGGTCTAACTGGAGGGGGTCCCTGGAGTAGGGTGTCCCTGTCTCCACATCCTGCCAGGCTCTCTGTTCATTTGCTGTCATGCACTGAGCAGCTTTCCTCCGCAGTGCTCTTCCTCTGTGCTGCTTCTGCCACGGAGCCGTTACCCATCCACTGAACCCACCAGACACCAAGCTAACGAAACTTTACTCTTTTAAGGGCCGAGGTTGGGTATTCTGTCCCCGTGATGAGAAAGTGATTAATTTAAAAAAAAAAAAATATTGGTAGCAAGAGTGGGGTTGTTGCTATGACTGGACACGATCATGTGCTTTAGAAATTTTCTACAGGAAGACTTTGAGACTCTTTAGAGACACGTGTTAGAAATGCTATAGACCGGCATGATGGGAACATCTAACGAACAAACATGCCCAAAATACTAACAGGAATGCAGGCAATCGAGTCCAGACTTTACTGGGGAAAAGAGATTTCAGTAAGGAGTGAAGCTTTATGGAAAACTGGACCAATCATGCATGTTTCATCTTGGCAAAGAATTTGTCTATTTGATCCAAGTCCTAAAACTTTTTAGTATAAGCTGGAAGATTAAGTGATGTGGTGGAAGGAGGTGAAAGGCATCCCAGTGTTTTTACTACAGCACAGACACTGCTGGGTGCTTTTAGCAAGATCAGTATAGCAAAATTAGGGGAACATATAGAGCCCTAAAGTTTGAAAAACAGTTTGAGGTTTCACCAGGAAGGAATCTCCTGGGGAGTACAGGACAAAGACCACAGGGTTGCTGAAAAGATAGCATTAAGAAGTGAGCAGATGAATGGATAAAGAATGTGTAGTGTTTATACGTAGTGATGTCATACTGTCATTTAAAAGAATGGGAAAAACTTGAGTCTTTTGTAGGAAAATGAGTGCACCCAGAGGCCATACGTTAAGTGAGATAAAATACAGGCAAAGCTTTATCTCATGGTTTGGGACCAGGGAGATAGCTCAGCAACATAAGTGCCTGCCTCGCAAGCACAAGGTCCTGAGTTTGATTCTTGGTACTGTAAAATAAATAAATAAATATATAAAATTATATGGTTTCTACCATATTTTAAAGCAAAAATCTAAATAAAGACAAAAATAAATGATAGGAAGTAGGAAATAGCAATAAGAGTTTTTATAAAGGGTAAGGGGCCCAAGAGAGGGGGGAAGAAGAAGGTTGAGGATAAAAAGTTAATTGGGATGTGTTATGCACATGTGCTACCTCCCCACAAGGAATGCAATATTATGTATTAGAAACATGTAGTTTAAAAATTAACATGAGTATATAACAAATAAAAGTCAAGCACTAATCTTGAAAGATTTCCTGAAGTTATCTCAGAAATTGGCCAGTTTTCACCTTTATAGGCTTAAGGGTACAAATGGGAAACTTTGAAAGATTGCTTTGAAAAGATAGCATCAGGATGCTTTGCTCATTTGGGGCTACCTAGGAAAATATTTTCCCAAGTTAGCCATCCAAGGTCTCAGAAGACACTGCATCCATGATCCCAGGAGGCCAGGCTACTGATTGAGTTAGAAGCAGACTCGGCACCATGTTTAAGCTGCTGATTTTTCAAGCAGAGTATAAGAATTAGGAGTCACGGAGTCGCTCATGCAGATTTGAAAGCCCAGCAATGTGCTGTGAAAGTAAAGCCAAAAGAGCAATGAATTCCTCAGAAAGTTTAAGATGCTAGCAATAGGGAAAGTCTGCTGAGGAGTGCTGAACGCAGGATGCAGAGTCAGGCCAGGAGAGAATTCCTGTGGGCTGCAACCAGCAAAGTTATAGCGGCAGGGCTGCACGAGCCTGTGGAGCTTGCATCTCACCCCATCCTTGCCTGGTCTTTGAAGCTGCAGAATTTATTTATTTATTTATTTATTTATTTATTTATCTATTTTTATGTGTTTAGTACAGGGTCTACAGGATCTTACTACACAGATTGGACTTGCAGTGATCCTCCAGTCTCTAGCCTCCCTATCACTGGGATTACAGGGGCATGCCACCACGCCTAGTCTGTCAGCGTCCTCGTGTGCCCCAGGGGCAGGGCCAGCACAACATGCTGGGGATCAAACCCTGGTCTCCGCACCTGCTTAACCAGGCTCTTTAGTCCTCTGAGCTATCTGGCCAGCCCTCAAACTGCAGAATTTAAATTTTATCCTACTGAATTTTGGTCTTGCTTTGGTCCGATTCATTTCTACCCACCACCCTTCTTTTCTGGAATGGGAATGAGAATGGGAATGTTTACCTTGTATCACTGCATACTACAGTATTTTAGTTTGATTTACTTTTATACAAGCTCACAGGTCGGAGTTCATCTTACCTCCCAGAAGAGACTGGACTTAGACTTTTCAGCAGTGCTGGAACTAAAATGTTGGTAACTTTTAGAAGCAGACTACATGTGTTTTATACAATGAGAAGAGTGTGAGCCTTTTACAGACCATGGGCAGAAGGTCATGGTTTCCAATGGAAATGTGCCCCAGATTTTTGTATTCAGAGGTGAAGGCTGTGGAAGATGACTGAGTCATGGGGTTCTATAATTATGGGCAGAGTCATCCTTTGACTGAAGGAGCCATGTAGGAGGGACCCTGGCTGGGGTAGAAGTTGCTGTGGCCATCAGCGTGAAGGGTGTTCATGTACTGTTGTCCGGCTCTCCCCACTGTCGGCTGCATGGCTGTCACGGACTGACCATCTTTCTCTTCCATTCCCTTCCAGAATGCCATCTCGGCCTTACCGCAAGCCAGCCTTAGAATGAATCCTCCTGGAAACTATGAGCCAAAGACACTTCTTCTCCTTCACACTGTGGGAGTCAGGGATTCTATTCCAGTGCCAGGAAAGCATGTATTAAAGTTTAGGGTAAACATGTTGTTTTATATGAGATAAAGATTGTTTTAAAGATTCCAGTACTAACAGCTTTAGTCAGGCTTCCTAAAAAGAGTCTCGTTAGTTAATGAAACTCTGCTGAATTTATTTCCTAAACCATATTTTTAACTTGTATGCTTTAGAAAACAACCATCACTCCTAAGCTAAATGATATGTTGAACTGCATTTCTGTACACAGAATTTACCAAAAAAAAAGAACAAATGAACATGGAATTTACCAAAAGAAAAGAACAAATGAATATCAATTCCACATTATTGCTGCTAATAGAAATTTTAGTAACACTTTATACCTGTGCAGAAATTAATCACCTGATACCATCAGAACAGAACACATACGATTTTTTTAGGAATTTAGACATTCTCTTATAGTTAGGGATGCTGTTTAGTAAGAGAGTACTTGTCTAGCATCCTTGAGGCCCTCGATCCAATTCTAAGAACAAACAGGTAGAAAGGACGAGAGAGCGAAGGGAAGGAGGAAGGGGAACTTTCCTAATAACTCAAAAATATTTACATGACCTATGGAATACATTCCATGCGTGCTTATAAATTTTATGAATCACTCTGATTCATTAAAATGACATACATATCAGCAATCAATGAATAATAAAATATTTTTACCTTTTTCCATTCTCCTTATTTTTAACATTCTGAGCAGGAATAACTGTACTCTGTTAAAGGATGATTAATTTTCCTGCTTTATTAGCATATCATTTGAAGGACAAAAAAGAACTAAGAGAAAATTGGTTATTTCATTCACCTAAAATTAGGCAGACCTCGTAGTCTTAACACAGTGAAGGTAATTTACAATAAATAACCAAGATAAATTCTGGCTTATGCTACTGATTTCTTGTCAGCATATAAAAAATGGACAGTGAAAACTGAAAATAAAAAAAAATGATCACAAAATGAGTCATCTTGTGACATTACAGCTTTAATCTCATAAAGGTATTTGTTGTTCAGTATGTACATCTTCTATGAACAACATGTATATCAGAACACAAACTAATACAAGCTTGCTAATATATTTAATAGCATATTTTAAAATATAAGGTAAATAAACACATCTTTATAAAAACATTGTATACTTAAGTCATGTAATTTATTATTATGCATACATTACACATTTTTCAGACTCCTAGAGGTTTCCCTGTCTCAGCCTCCCCAGCTCTGGTATTACAGATACGCACCACCACACCCAGGATCAGGGCCACTGTGGAGCACCAAGTACTAGGAAGGAACCAGGGTCCTTGCACTTGCCAGCCAGTTGTTTAGACTGCTGAGATATCTCCCCAGTCGCTATATTATACACTTTGAATGAGCCATCTCTCCAAACGTCCAAGAAGAATTACCCTTTAATATGCCACTATCAAATAAATCATAACATATTTACTTTGTATTCCTCATACTGTATTAACAAATGGCATTTTTCTACCCATAAATATTTTGACAAGATGCACCCAAATGTGGAAGGATAAACTTGAAATAATATAAGTTAGGGATGCTGTTCAGTAGGAGAGTACTTGTCTAGCATGCAAAACAGAACCACTGGGCCGGCCTGATAGCTCAGCAGACTAAAACACCTGCTTTGGCAGGGTTTGA
>NW_004524601.1:11981226-11988475 GCF_000260255.1 Octodon degus
GAACGCTGAGAACTAGCTGCTAGCTGGAGAGCCCATACTTCTTTCAGCGTCTTAGAAGCTTCCTGCCACTAGATAAGAATGTCAGTTTTATCTGCATTTACAAAAATACAAAATGAGATCTCAAAGATATCTGTGTACTCCCTTCTGTTCTACGTGGCACACAAATAATAAGAACTATCTTCTACTCAGAGAAGTAGATAGGATTTCTTTCTAGCCACAGATCAGGGCTTTATCTGCACACTCCCCGGAATGGAAATCACTGTCCACACAGCAGTGCATCAGTACAGAAATACACTCGCATCCTGCATCTTACTGGTAGTGTTTCTTAAATTCATTCATGTATTTATTCATCAGCACAAGCAGACCCCATTCACCGTCTCTCAACACCAGGTGGTTTGCTAAGCTCTGTGAAAACAATGATGAAGCATACAAATTGGGAAACAACTGCATTTGACAACAGACTAACGCACAGTGCAGAACCAACACCACAATAATAGCGTACTTAAGGGACATAAAGAAGGTTCCGCAGGACTGGCCACAGAACATAGTGTAAAGCACTTGGCCTGCGGAGTCTCAGAATGTCGTACAAAGTTAGGTTCTTTGTTCTCTTGATATCAGATGGTTAAGGACCAGCTAGGAAGGCAGCCTGACTACAAATCTTTGCTGAGCCCCACGGCCCAAGCGCCTGACCTTGAGAACTTAACTTTTCTGTGCTCCCGATGCTTTTAGTAAAGACGTGAGACAATGAAATCCCTAAATCATGGGTTGTGGTGAGGATTAATGAACTTAATACATGACAAAGTGCTGGGAAAGGCTCTGAGACATTTCAAACACTCAATAAATAGTAACTATTTTGTTATTTATTCTACATGTTAGTTAATGGTTATAGTTTTTAAAAAAGCTAAAAATGACACATATAGAAAATGATTGACAAAAGTGTGGGGTGTTCTATGAACTAAGTTTCACTGGAGTCTATGTTAGGGTCTTGTGGGGGCCAGAGAGAAGTAGAGGAGGTTAAAAGAAACGAGTTAACCCAGGCAAGTGCTCAGGGAGGGGAGAAGAATACAGGCCGTGACTCTTATCCTTCCCTCCTCCTACAGTGTAATAATCAGGTGTAAAACAAAACAACAAAAATCATTGCACAGGAAAGAGATTGATTTTTGCATTAAAGTTAAAAAATGCTTTTCAAGTGTAAAGAAATTCGGCAATCCTATTTTCAATCTTGGAATTCTTGTTCATAGATTTTTTTTTTCTCTTTCTATCCCCAATTCCATTTTACATAGACAGTTAAGTAATATGCCCAAGAATATCCAGTTGGTAGGGAGAACCCAACAGAAAAACTCAACGCCTACAATTAAAAAGGCACTGACACATGATGACAGAAAGAGATCGAGGAGGCCCATCAGCAAGAGACCCAGGGCAGACATTTCTCAAGTTCCTTCATCATAATACTTCCGCACGCATTTCTCCTTTTTACGAAATTTAAAGAGAGAAGAAAAGTACCCTTAGTTGTCTTTTAAGCATTTTTGTTTTTAAGGAAAAATGTCACAAGTATAGCAACAAATCTGAGTGTACCATTTTGAGGTGGACTGAAGCAGCCATGTAAGACAAGTAGAGTCGAGTGCCTCTGTCAGAGCTACATTTCTCAGAACTTCACTTTCTATCATAATTATTAGGTCACAAAAATTTGATTTAAGAAAATAATAAAAGAAGAAAAAAGTTTAGTGATATCACTCATATTCAAGATATTCATGGGTGAAAAATTACTACAATTACATAATGCTATACATTTCAATACACAATACTTCCACATAAACATTATTATGATGTCTACTACAAAACAATGAAAGTCTAATTATATTGCTATTACTTTTATAGGACATAATTTTCAATAACCTTGGAAAATTGGTGATAGCCTACCTAACCTATTCCTAAGATCTCCACTTCTTTTTAGTTGCTGGTCAAATTCAAAATGGTTTCAGAAACAGCAAAATTCAACCCTAAGTCACAAACAGGAAGTCATAACTCCAGAACGCAATTTTAGTTACCTTTAAAAATGGCTCTGTGGAAATAAATCATAGATATATCCTTTGGGAAATTAGCCACAACCCAGGAAGGCCTATAATTCTTTGTTCTTTGTACAAAATTTGAGTCTATTTCGCTAAGCTTGTGAAATCTGTACTTGGTTTCTGAAATAGAGTTACATGGGCAAAGAAAACAGCACCCATAAAAGGAACAGAAGGTCCTGGCCACCTAGCAAGGCCATTTTAGAAATATTTGGCACATATGCAGTGCAGTGTGGTCTTCAATTTTAACACAGAATGGCTCTTCGTAAGTATTTTTCAAGAGTTTCCCCTAAAATGACAACTGCACGCCTCGCCCATCTTCTCTGGAGCAGGTAGCCTCACTCCTGGTTCAAACACTTCGCATTCAGATTTTGTTCTCAGTGTCTTCCACTTACTTTCCATGTTCTGGTTCCTGTGCCTAATGGATGCTGAGGAGTCTAACCTCCTGATAATAATGATCACTTCTATGCTGATAGCTCTCAAATGTTTACCTCCATCCTAGCATTTTTCCCATTTCCAAATGACATAGCTTACTCACTGCAAGGAATCTCCTTCTGAATGTCCCTTGTACACATCAAACTCAAAACTCCATAGTGGAATATTTATTTTTTATTTTTTAAAGTAGTTTGTTTTATGTTTTCTGTTTTTTTACTTTATGTATTTAGTACAGGGTCTACAGTGTCTCACTACATGGATTGGACTCATGGTGATCCTCCTGTTTTCAGCCTCCCAAGTGCTGGAATTACAGGCATGCACTACCATGCCCAGTCTCATTCACTGTCTCAGTGAGTTCCAGGAACGGGGACAGCATGGCACACCTGGGATTGAACCCCAGTCCCTGAGGCTGCCTAAGCAAGCGTTTTAGTCCGTTGAGCTATCTGGTCAGCCCTCCATAGCAGAATTTTTGTTTTTCATCTTACATGTCTTTGCCTATGTGAATGTTACCATAATCTAGTCATTTAATCCCAAATCTGCAATCTACACATATTTTTCCAATTCCTTCTACATGAATACTAAGATCCACTCAGCCAAAAGTTTGCATAAATTAAAATCCCTCCACTTCAATCTCACTCATGCTCTTAAATCTAGGTTTTCGCCATTTCTAAAGTGTTTAAATATCTACGAACTTAGCATCACCACTACATGCTCATACCTTTCCCTTCTGTCTTTCCTGAAGCTGTGGACTTTCCTAAGTACAAGGTTGCCATCTGCCTTCCTCCTCTTCTTTTCCTCCTCTTTATCCCCCTTAACAATCTTGAATGGCTTGCCATAGTCTGTAACCAGCAAAGTCTGACAGAGACACACATACGCTTAGTGAAATACAACATCAAGCTGAGGAATAAAGTGACTGACTAATCCCTGACACTCCTAGAAAGTGTGTGTGGAGGTTAATCCTGACTGTGGATTGCCCTGGATGGAGAGATGCCTGGGAGCTGAGTAAAGCATGCTTGGGGTGTATCTGGGCAGGTCAAGCTGATGTGACCTTGGGGACGACTTCTGCTCCCAGACCTCTGCCTCTCTAGCACTTCCGGCTGCTTCCTGGCTGCCACAGGTGAGCAGCTTTCTTGGCTCTATCGTTCTACTGTGATGTTTCTGCCTTGGTGCCGGCTCACCATGGACTGACACCTCTACCACAGTGAGCAAAAATAACCCTCTCCTCCCTGAAATTATTGATCTCAGATATTTTCTCCAAGAGATAAACACTAACAGATTTAGTATGGCTATGGTGGACTTAAAATATGACAATTTTATTTTAAAGCAAACTGCGCAAAGGACTAGATTCAAATGAATTCAAGACCACCGCAGTAAGCAGATTAATCATGTAAATCTGAACTTCTCTGGCATTAAGCATACCTTGGAGGAGTCATGCGCAGTAACTGGCACTTGAGAATAAAGATTTAAAAAGCGAGCTGAATGAATACAAAGAGTATCTTGATAGTAAGTGACAGATGCATAAGGAAAAGCTGGTACCGCAGGGACTCCAACCCACTCCACGTGCAGCGCTCAGTTCTCCCAGGCTTTAAAAACATAGCTATAGGAGACTGACAACAGTACTGCAATTTCAGTCTTTGTAGCTGGACTTTGTACCGTCTTCGCATCCAATACTCTTCCATAATAGCCCTGAACCCTGATTATGGAGATTCTTCCAAAGAGCTTCAGCAATAGCGCATTATTGCCAGATAATCAACCTTGATCCTTGTCACAAGCTTCATTTTGTTATACTGCCTTGGAATCTCAACCCAAGTCTCTTCCTAAAGTAGAGACCCTCAGTGATGTGCCATCTCCCCAAATTCAAGATTGAAAAGGAAAACACCATGAGATTCATGCTATGAAAAGGAACAATTTCAAAAACAACAGCGTAAAGATAGAAAAGTTAACTATTTATTGATTTTCAGAAGCTTCACGCCAATCTGAAGGAGGGAGAATAAACAGGTCTGCTGCTACCTGCCATCCAAATCAACAGAGATGACATGAGCTCTCATAACCTTGAGACCAAAAAGGAAGTAACAAGAGAAAATCAGTGGCTGCCACTGTAGGTGCGCACCTTTATTCCTCCCAAGGACGCACACAAAATTCACATCGTTGTCTTCACTTTACATTCCAGAAGATTGCAGAGAAGCTAAATACCTCCCATTTGGCTAAGTCAAAGCTTTCAAGGTCCAGAAGTTACCATGAGACAGAACTGGGGAAGGTCATATGCATACTACGAGATGTCCCAAGAGGAGACCGTCTGATGCCTTCAAAAGTTCATCGTGGCATTTCATGGCAGCTCACGGACCACACACTCCACCGCAGTTTTCTGGCAAGAATTTTCACACACGCCATGTAAAGGCAGTGCATAAATAAAACAAAGTTCCAGAGCATTTTTGCTTTTGAAGTTTGTTCTATTTCTTTTAATGCGTTTATTGGCTTTCAAATTTTAATAGAGAATATTGACTCTGAAAGTGCAAGGGAAAAATCAAATGGCCCCAAACTTATTTTTCTAGAGTTTTCCTTTTAATGCCGAGATTAGTTTCTCAAAGACTTCTCGGCGCTGACATTTTCTGTAGCAAATTTACAAAATAAAATGCTGCTTTGCCTCAGCCCTTTCTGGAAATGATGCATTGTAAATACCAAACCTGCAAGGCACATTCTACCCGCAAGGCCTAATTCACCCCAATGCTTGTGCAGGTGTCAGGAGGAGACTCAGAGGCAGATTTTTCCCGGCACCAAAATTGGCTGAGTCCAGGCGCAGATGAGCCTAATGCGTGAACAGAGAAAATAACGACCCAAAGGAGCCATAGTTCAGGCCTCTGATTGGTACGAGCACAGCTACAGGATTGGAAAATGAACCCAGTTTTTCAAGCGCTGAGTGACGCGCAAAGCAAACTGGCTGGAGGGCCCAGAGCCACCCGGGCATAACGCAGTCATCCGTGCTCCAAGCTTGGACAAGTGGCAGTCCACCAGTGAAAAATCGCCTGCCAAGTGGTTCGGACAGAAACCACAGGCAAATGATTAATGTTTCTCTGATTATTAATTTTCTATTTAAATACTATCAGTCTGCCACCTCCCACAGGTATTTAACAGGACCACAAATTTGAAATCACGGAATTAGGTGCTGGGGGTCCTATGAGGTTCTTTCCTTCCCTATCCTAGAGCCTAAACCACTGGACATCAACGCTCAGTCTAGGAAAAAAATCAAAACGAGACCAGGGTGTGGTACAAGATCCCAGCTGTACTTAAAAATAAAGAAAATGTCATCAGTACAGTCAGGGAGATGTTTTTCCTCTTACGCAAAACTTCAGTAGTCTTACATGGCTTTCAACAGAATTAATGATACAATTTAAAAAAGTCTAGGGCTGCAAAGAAGCTCCGCAGTCTAAGAGCCTGGCTGGCAAGCACAAGGATCCGGGTTTAATCCCTAATACCACATGCAGTGCCAGCTGCAGGCACTGAGCCAGCCTCTGGAACTGGGTGAGGTGGCACACGCCTGTAATCTCAGTGCTGGGGAGACGAAAACAGGAGGATCACTACAAGTCCCAGCTGCATAGCGAGACCCTGTATCAAGTAAATAAATAAATATGCAAAAAAAGATTTTTAAAAATCTAAGTGCATATATGCAAAAAACCCAAATATTTTCTTCTACAAAACCTTAGGAATAAAGTTATTATTTTGATTCATATTCACATTTTCACTACAAAGGCCACTCTACCATATTTCATTTACTTAGAACAGAGAAAATTATTTTTTAAAAAATATAATTAAGCTCAAATTAGACAAAGGCTTAAACTAGCATGTGTATTTTTTAAAATATATACCTTACTATAAGGATAAAGCTATAGTCAAAACAGAAACAGGTTTTATATCTCTCTTATTTTTATCTCTTGCAAGTCACAAATGACACACTATATCGAGATCGTCCCACTTCTCCTTATTATTGGAGATAAATTTATAATGGTAAAGTAGCATATTTTTAATCAAAATAGATCCAGCATATAACTTTATTACACATCTTAAATATAATGGCATGAAAAGTATACCTTAGCTGACAACAGTAGCTCTCACTAACTGGCCACCTACAAAATGTCAGGCATTGTGCTCAATGCATCAGTTATATTTTTAATTCCTCAAGAATTCTCCATGTAATTATTATCATTATTGTGTGGATTAAGAAAGGGAGGTGGTGTCCAATTAACGTACCTGCCCAAGAGCTCTTAATTTATAAACCTCCCTATAAAAAGGCAAAGCTCAGGCTTTCTGCAGTATAACCATAAGTCACACACTAATCATACTGAACTATAATGAATTTTCATGTATATGCATCTGAGTTATCAAATACTCTCATTTATAAAGTACTAACTTAGTTGTACATAGTACACAGAACAGGGTCATACCACATACTAGGGGGAGAAATGCTAATATATTACTCAACTTATTTGTAGAGTAAGTCTTATCTCTTCCCCAAAATGCATCCGATGTATTTTGGGGTGCTGCAGAAATCTTTCTTCCCACATTTTGGTTCCCTAACCCCTGATGTAGGGATATTTGTCGATGAGGCCTCTGGAAGATGAGCAGGTTTAGAAGAGCTTGTAAGGGTGGGACACCAAGGATAGATCAGTGTATGCCAGTGCTCACTGGCCTACTGGTCAGCTGTTGTAGGGAGCTGCGTGTAGCCGCGCCCTAGGATGGCGCCGGTTTCCGCC
>NW_004524601.1:11988575-11993471 GCF_000260255.1 Octodon degus
CCAATGGGCAGTACACACGTGGCACCCCATGGTTGGAAGCCCTGGGACTTATAAGCTAAGAGCAGGGGCCTCGGGAGAGAGAAGACGGATGCAAGAGAACAATAAAGAGCTGCGCAGAAAACCAACCAGTGGTCGCGTCGTTCTTGCAGGCAAGGCCTCGCGCGACAAGCTGTGATCATGGGGTCATGTTCACAACCCCGCATGGTGTCCATGCTCTAAGATCCATTCAGAGGACACAATTCCTTCACTTATTCTGAATTTACCCATCTTTGGGGTACCTGTTCCCATCATTACCATTGTAAGTGCCCAATACTGTTTAACTGGAAAATCCTCTTATGACACACACACACACACACACACACACACACACACCCATCATGTGAGACAGTCATCCAGCATACCTACCTTCCCATTTCTTAACTCCTCATTCCCAATCACCACTTTCTCTGGTTTTTTTCAGGCAAATGACGCACTCCTCCATCTTGTGGAAGAAGTACAAGTCTGATAACTAATATTCTGAACAGATCCTTCTAATCCACAGATTTCTTTCCATGTCTTGGCCTCTTTCTTCCCCTTATCAGTACAATTCCTGCCTTCTCTTGCACCTTTTCTTCTAATACTGTAGGCCTTGGTCTACTATTTCAGCCACTATCTACCTCACAACTTAAAACTTCTTACTACACGAATCCTCCACAGTACGCATTTAAGAAACGTGGCTTTCCATATTGTTTTGAATTTGATATGGTATAGTAGTTTACACTTGTCATGATTCTCCACTATAACAAGAAGGTCTAGATTCTTACATGTGTAAAGGTAGACAGAACTTAGGTAAGCAGGGCTGGAGAGACAGCTCAGCGGTCTAAAGCACCTGCTTCGGCAAGCTTAGATAAGCACAGGGATGACTGTTTGGTCCCCTGCACCACAGACTACACCAGTCCCATCCCCTGGGCAGGCTGAGTCAGCCACAAAAAACAAGAACTTAGGTAAGGAAAGACTTCAGCCTCCAAGGTGTACACCCTTTGGGTACCACAGTGCCAACCAGACAGCATAATCCACTGTACCTACTGCTTCCTGGACCTTGGAGACATTTTACTTGCCAGATCTGTTTCAAGCAAAACAAAGCTTCTTCCACAGCAAAGAAACCCTCTTTGACTGGAGTCCCTTTTCAGGCCCATACCACATGTCCCTTTTTCACACACAGCCTCACACCAGGCCAGAGTTGTCTTTAGTTCTGTACAAATACTCCTGACCTCTACAATCTACATAAACATAATCCACCAAAAACATTTTCTCTAAGCAGCCACCGAACACCTTTACATCGAGTACAAAAGCCTCTTTCATGTTCGTTTTGTGACCACCACATACTATCCAACATCACGATCATCCATTCTCTCAAAAAATACTGGGGTTTTTTTGTGCTAGGTTCCACAACATAACATCTGCCTTTTCTTCTTCTTCACTGGTTATTTTCTTTCAGTGCTGCCTGGAGACTTTGATTTTTCTACCTATTTAAAATATTAGAGTTCCTCTGAGCCACGACATAGATTTTCTTCCCTCTAAACTAAATGTTCCTATTTACAAACTGAAACCCAGAAACATTTATATATGCACACGGTATACACACACTATCACTATCGAGCTCAAACTGCCTCGCTCGGGCTCCTATGGTTTCAATTCCTTCTGGACATCTAAACAGACAGATATAGAGGCAAATTAAGACACAATATGTCCAAAATGGAAACCTTACCTGTACTTCAGTAATCGTATTCCTACTGTATTTATTCTGCCGATGAATATGTTGCCAAAATATCTGTGTTGCCAAAATATCCAGGTTACCAAAGCTAGAAACCTTAGAATCCAGGTTCGTACTCTTACCTACCTCCCACCAACACTGACAAAGCATCAAAGTATACACATTTCCTATTAATATAAGCAGTTAAACCAGATTAAAACCAATACACAGTTAGAGAGGGACTGAGCTTCAGACAGCTCAAAAGTTGTGGCTGAAGGCACATCTGAAAAAGGCAGGTCAACTTAAAAGTCACAGTGGCTAGACTTGCCCACTTCCCTACTAGATGAACAGAAATCTGAGTTTATCCTTTAAGTGGTTCATTGCATTTAGATATGCCTCAGAAACCTGATGGGTGTCCAGAAACACCTGGCCACATCCCTTCTCCAAAATGTTCCTGTTTTAGGAGTCACAGTGAAGGTTAATATGACCTTGCTGTGTGCTCTACTTCCCTATTGGATTGATGTTACCTAGGAGAGTTCACTTCTAATCTTATTGGTTGCTTATAGTTTGACCCACATTTGTGACTACTCCATAAATTACCTCTGATAAAGGCCCTTGGGACAACCCATTTCCACTTCCTGTCTTTCAAGAGCTATTCTTATTCTCCAATAAACTTTTCCTACTCTTAACCTCCTTTGTCCTTTAGACTTGCTTCATTCTTCAACTTCATGGGACAGGAATTTGGAACATCTGGCATTTAGCGGGTTGGGATTCACAGTTCTCCTATGTCACTACCAGAGCCCTCTCTTAAAGTTTCCACACCCTCCAATAGTAGATTGCTGGGACTAATCGCCAAAGCAGGGCCTTTAGGGGTCCTTTAGTATCCAAATTGCGTACTCAATTAACAGTTTATCTCTCCTGACCAATTAAGCAGAAGTCAAAGGAATACAATATGCAGATCCAACTTCAGATCACAGTTGACCACACGCTCAGCCTGCATTGTTTGCCATCTGTGGAAACAATCCAATTTCTTTATCATCTATAATCTACCAGAGCCAGGCACAGACAGGGAAAACAGCAGGATTCTCAGGACTCAGGCCTTCGCTCTGTGTGGCACTTACCATTATTCTTTTATTTTATAAAGCCTTTCTAATGCAGATTAACAGGTATGAGATTAATGGGCTAAGGATTTAGACCACACCCAAGACCCTGGATTAGATACTCAGGAAAAGAGAAAGGAAAGGAAGAGGAGGGGAAGGGAAGGGAGGAAGGAGAGAAGATACTGGGAAACTGGAAAAGACGTGTGAATTATTTTCACTTTCTCTGGCTACTTCAGCACTCGCAGAAGTTTGAAATGGACTTGTCAGGCTATTCACCCTCTTCTTCACTTTGTGTCCATGGTAGGCCCAGTTGTATGTTTTACTTGAAATTTCCAAAGTAGATCAATAGATTCGCTTATGCTAATTTCCATTCTAAATAGCACTTACTCACATTCAAAAACCACAAGAATGTGGCCCCCCCTTTCAAGCCAGATAAAGATCACCAGAGGGCACTCCCATTCTTAGGGCAGAGGGAGGCCACAGCAGAATTCCTGAACAGCAGCTTTGAAAAGAACCACAATACTCTGAGAAGCTCAGTCCCCTGGTCTCACTTGCCCAGCCCCAGCTTTCCTGGTGTGGTGAAGGCGCCAGTTGCCAACGCAGAAGGTGGTGATGTCATGGGTGAAGTATCTCAAACACGTTAATAACATTCTTATGCAAAAAAAAAAAAAAAAAAAAAAAAAGGACATCTCAGTCCTGGTAAGAGGGGTGGGCTTGTTACTTCGCTGCCCCTTTAGTAGTTGCTCCTCTGCTGCTTCTTTCACTTTCCATTTCCCTTTGTATTCAAGTTCCTGACAGAGGCCTTCTCCCATCTGTACAGTTCTCAGCTTCTCCACGTGACACCGATTCTAACATGTTGGCTCTACTACTCTTGGCCAACACTCAGGTCACCACCCTGCTCTACCTCAGGCTTTGCACCTCAGTGCCACTCCTACCTGCAGTCTCACAGGCTTCTCCTCCTCTTCTACCTGGCCTGCACAACCTCCTGAAGAGGTTGATTTCTGTTTCTCACACTCCTTCATTCTTAACAAAACTGTGCATTGTGACACCTGTCTGTCTACTCTTTGAGCCTGTTCCATTATTGTCACTTTTGCTGCTTCCATCTCCCACTTAAGCCATATGGTTAACTACTAGAGTTTAAGAGGGCATTAATACCCTCAAATATATTTCACTGAGGCTTTTTCAGCTTTGGGTAATCTTACCACTTTAGAGCAAGAGAACAAAGAGTCACATACATCCCCATACTTTAAGACAGTATATTACAAAAAATTAATAAGCATAATGTGAAGTCATCAAAAAGCTAAGTGAGGACCGGCCAGATAGCTCAGCCTTGCACTCATGCCTTGCTGGCCCCATGGCACGCAGAGATGGCAAATGAGACTGGGAATGGTGGAGCGCACCTGTAATCCCAGGGGTTGGGAGGCTGAAAACAGGAGGGTCACTAGAAGTCCAGTCTGTGTAGTGAGACCCTATGGACCCTGTACTAAATACATTTAAAAAAAAATTTTTAAGACTAAGTCAAGAAAATAATTAAATTGACAGTGATTACAGTGACGTTCCATAAAACTCGTTGAGGAAAAAATTACTTATGACACTGACTGTAGATGGTTTGGCAGACTTATTCAGAACCAGCACAACACATGTAGGGACCCGCAGCATGAAGTCATCCCACGAGGAAGTATACTGACTTTCCTGAATGAAAAAGACTGAATTTATAGCCAATGATCAGATAGCAAAGAAAGTTGTTGAGAGGAGGGAAAAAATCAGATAAGGAACTATCCTAGCTAAACTAACCTGATAGAATTCTTGAAAGGAACGCAAATAGGTACAGAGTGTGACCAAGTGTTTAGATGGCTTAGCTGATTTAGTAGAACTCATGCCAATCCTGGATTATACAGTGATGAGCACAGATGTTAAGTTGGGAGAAGGATTCCACAGAGCCTGATTGGAGTGCAGGCCAGGAGAGACCCTTTGTCACTGTCTCCTACTTAAAAGTTCTCTGCATTTTAACACATTTGTGAATCAATCTACAGCTGATAGCTTTCTTTTTTTTTTTTTTTTTTT
>NW_004524601.1:11993690-11996807 GCF_000260255.1 Octodon degus
CAAGTGCTTATTCTACTGAGCTATCTCCCTGGCGATAGCTTTCTCTAATTTCGCTGCTGTAAGCTTTACCTTTCGCGTTGGAGTAGCTGTAAATAAGCACTGACATCACACTACAACTCTTACTGGTAATTACTCTGGGCACTGAGATATTTAATGTTTCTTTATGTGGATTTAATGTTTCTAACACATTAGGGATACCATGTTAGCATAAATGGCGTGATTGTATGAGCTAATTATGAATTTATACTTCCATTGAATTACCTGTTGTCTGAGCTTGTTAGATTATTTCCAGTTTTCTTTGCAACCACCTCAATTCATTCATTTTGGAATAAATTTGGTTAATAATGTTGTAGGCAGCTGAATTAGAACAAATATAGGGAGTCAGACAGGGCTAGGCCCTCAAAGAGGCAGCATGGAAGACAAGATACATTGCAACTGTGAGGGAGACAGATGCTCCGGCTGCAGGCCAGACCTAAAGACCAAGATCAAACAAGTGCTCACCTTGCCAAAGATAAGCATCCGAGACTGATCATCACCTTGCGGAAGCCAGGAAGAGTCATTAATCCAAGCGCTACCAGCTACCTCATAAACTCCTGTTCTACATTCATGCCCACTTGCTACATGATTCACTTCCCCATTTGGTCCTAGACTTAATCAATTTTACCTGATCATTGAACCTTATTGGTTCACAATATTTTTGTCCCACCTCATGCCCACGTAAGCGTTCTGTCAATAACCAATTCCCATTTTCTCCACCTTAGACCCGCCTCACCACATGGTTTTTCTCTCTAAAAATCGCTGAAAGAGACAGCCCCAGCAGGTTGTCCTTCTGTCACTCTCTTGGACAGAAGCTTTCTTTACCCAAAAATATTCCTTCTTAACCTCCATTTGTACCCAAAATTTATTCTGCAGTTTTAGAGAAAATGAACTCATCCCAGGAACCTTTCAAGTTGGGAGTTTCATTCCCCTATATCAATAAGATGACTGATCTATTTGCTACCTTAAAGTAGCAGTAATTTTTGAAAATTTTAATACTTTGTATGTGAATTACCTTGAACAAAATACTCATAAAAGTTAAGTACCTTATGAACTTTCTCTAATAATTACCATTTATAGCAAAACCAAGGTACCACTTAATAACGTCTCTGCTTAATGAATTAGAAATTCTATTTTAATCAATCAGAAATTCTATTCAAGTTGATTTTAAATAAATTCATTATCTCACTCAACAGTGACTCCAGAATTACCTTAGTTTGATTCAGGGACCCACTGATTCTATCAAGGAGCCAAGCAGTTTACATTTATTTTTCTTCCACTTTTAATACATTCATTTGCCCTCAAGCTGGATTTCTTCTTGGCAAAAGACACCACAGGGCAATATGAAGCGCCTACTCCAGACATGGTGAGTGTCAAAACCTGACATGTGCCTTCCTATTCAACTTTTCCTTTGTAAGTGGAAAACATCTTTCCCTCTCTCCCAGTTCAAATAGTTGGCTATAATTAGGAAACAAAAAAAGCGTTCTGTCAATAACCAATCCCTGCCAAGGGAAATTGAAGCATCATGTTTATTGGCTTAACCCAACCAAAATTGTTCTTGGAACAGAAGTGAGACTATTTTCTCCAGAGTTACCCAGAGAAGACAGGATGCATGAACAGTACCAGGGAAAGAGGAATAAGAAACAGATTACAGTGGACTACCAATCTTTTTTGTCTCAGTGACAAGGGAGTGATACGGCTCTTAACAGTGAAAATACTGCAACTGGAAATGCAAGCAATAGCAAGAAGCATTAGGCACCAAGCTTTCATCCAGTGTCATTCAATTTTAGTAACTTCCTCCCCAGTGGGGATACAATACCCAACAACCTCACTTTTAAAGAAGAAATTTATTTTGGCTTGGGGTTTCAGTTCATGGCTGACAGTCTCCAAGGTAAGAAAGATCTGGGCAGAAAACAGAAGCTCACATCACAGCGGCCAGGAAGTGCAGAAGGGAGCCCCATCCTCTCAGGGCGTGGCCCAGTGTGCTTCTGCAGACCAGGCTGTCTGTCTCAACAGCGGGCCAGCTGCACTGCCTGCTTTAAAAGCATTTGAGGCCTTGAGGGCCACGCTCAGTGCAAACCATAGCATTCAGTACCACTCAGAGGGAATCTGGAGATCCAACGGAGGATGGAGGGAAAGAATTATAAAGGATATTTTCCACTTTGAATTATGGAAAGCAAACAGTGGAGCTTCAATCAGGAAAGAGACTAATCTAGGAAGTACTGCCAATTTTGAAGTTCAAACCTATGACGACCTTGGACCCGCAAGGGTGCAGGGAATATATTCCTTATACCCAGGAAAGGTGCTCTGTGATGAACTGACAATACACAGATTAAGAGAATGAATATGTGAATTTATTAATTTATTTATTAATGTACATGGGGACAATACTATAATATGAAAGACGAGAGTATGAGTCTGCAAGAATAGTCAGATGGTTGAAGCTTAAATAGCTTCCTGAGCGAGACAGGAGAAGAGACTGGAACAGGGAGGGGACTGGGAAACCCTGGGCAGTGGTGATGAGAAGCCATGGGAGGAGCAAAGAGCTGTGCACAGGAACATAGTGGGTCTTATTACGTAGACAGAGTGAGTGAGGTACTCTTTCAGATGACGTGACTATACAGACACAGTGTCCTAAATGCAGTCTCTGCTTCTCCAGTGGCTACTCCTAGAAATCCTTCCTGGGTGATGACTTTTCAAACACTGTAGTCCTTCCAGTAAGAATGCAACCACCTCCTCCTCAATTTTGAGGAAACCCTCCACAGAATTTTGGGAGAGAAACAGGACTAAGAGACAAGCAAGTGGAGGTGAGGGAAGACTCAAGATATGGTGAAACTGCTTCTTTAGCTCGAAGTAGCCATGCTTTGCGATTGGGTGCTCATCTCTGGGGCCTGAGTGGGCCCGACCTTTGGAACTGAAGGTTGAATAACTGAGGTCTGCAGGTAAAATGTTGTCTGTTAGATATCCCCAACTAATGCATTTAAAGAGATTGCTCTTACATAATTACAAAAATAAAATTAATCATTCAAGTAAATCAAACATATATAAAAAAACAAATTCAAGATGGATGTATCTCACAGT
>NW_004524601.1:11996939-11999659 GCF_000260255.1 Octodon degus
GAAGGGTCTATAGGGTGCTCAGGGTTTCTCTACTAGATCAGACTCATAGTGATTCTCCTGTTTACAGCCTCCCAAGAGCTGGAATTAGAGGTGTGTTGCATCACACCCAGTCCCAATTGCTGTCTCAGCGCACCCCAGGGTTGGGGGCCAGCAGAGCAGGCCCAGGGATAGAACCCCTGGCCCCTGTGCCTGCTTGCAGGCACTTTAATCCACTGAGCTATTTGGCCCTAGGTCCCCTTTATAAAACAGCAATGTGATATACCTTCTATATACTATACTCTTACTTTCCAAAAATAGTAACATCAATTTAAGACTTCTATCAGTAATGATTAGTGAATACGCTACATTATTTGATCAAATATGTAATCTCAAGTTTCCGTATGTAAAAGTACGCTGTTATGGGCACCATATAGGAAATTAGAGAAAACTATTTTGTATACATAGTTAAAAGCAATAATTTCAGGATCAGCTAAAGAAAGTATCTCCAGGGCTGGGGAGAGAAAGAAAATATCTCCAACCAAATCAAAACTCACCCAAGTACAGTGTTTGGATGGAGAAATTTGTTTTAATGTAACCTAAGTTCTAAAACTAGCTGTAAGCATGAAATAGAAAATACAACCTACTCCTGAGCGCTGGGATTGCAGGCATGTGCCACCACGCCCAGCCGCCAGTTGCGATTGTAAGGCCCTCATGTCTGTGAAGATTGTATGCAGAACACACCGACAGTGAGGAGCAGCAGCTCCGCGGGGCCACAGTGCACACCCGGCTCTGCTTAGCATCCCGACCTCTCCCGCTGAAGCGCCTCCCTTGATGCCTGCGAATGCATCTCAGTCTCTGTGAGCTGGTCCAGGCGTCCACGCCGCACTTTCCACGCACCTCCTCCCCTCATGTTGGTCATCATTCGTCTTCTCCATTCCTCTTCTCTCCACTGTAGCTCAGAATTACGTGGAAATGCTCAATTCTATTCACAAAAATTAGCAATAACTGTCTGTCACCTGCTACTAATACAGGATACAACTAAAAGAGAAAAAAATCCACTGGAGTACACCAGAATCCTTTAACTTAGAGATTAATTGCTTAAACACATTTTTTCAGGAATGAGGCAGAGCAAATTTATGACAATTTAACAGGAAAGCATTACATAAAATAAGACAATCTAATGAACATGGAAATTTGAAAGATTTAGTATAACAAGTCTAAAACAGTCTACCTAAAATCTTCATTTCTACTACTCTAGGACATTTCCTTTTTCTGAATCAATGATAAATTTCTTAGTCTACTTAATATTAGCAATTAGCCCTATGATAATTCAGATGTTATAAGTTTAATAATAGTCTTGGGGATTGGCTGATAAAATTTTAAAGGCTTTTCTTCCATATATCCAGAATTACATGGGCTGGCCAGATAGTTCAGCAGATTAAAGCACCTGCTTAGGCAGACACATGGGCCAGTGGCTTGATCCCCAGCCTGGGACCTGCAGTGCTGGCCCACCTCTGGGGCACACTGAGGTGACCACTGAGACTGGGCATGGGGGCACGGTTATAATCCCAGCGCTTGGGAGACTGAAACAGGAAGGAGCGCTACAAGTCCGATCTGTGCAGTGAGACCCTATAGACCCTGTACTAAATACACTTAAAAAAACAACCAGAGGGGCCGGGGAGATGGCTCAGTGGAATAAGCACTTGTCTGGCAAGCACAAGGGCCTGAGTTCAACCCCTGGTTCTGCCAAAAAATAAAAAATAAAAATAAAAACAAACAGATGTGCATTAGTGCATTACAACAAATAATGCACAAACTTTTAAGAGTGGCTATTCTTATTAAAAAGGGATACTACATCATATATCAGAACTCTACATTAACTTTTGCTGCTTTTACGTGGCACTTTTGTTATTTCAAGTGAAGTTCACTGACTCAAATATGACTCCCTAGGGATTTGCTAGAATCGTGTTTTGAGTGACTTCACTGGATAAACAACATCCTCTTCTTAATGACATGAAATTATATTATCATAAAGATAAATTGTTTTAAAATTAATTCAGCTGTCCAATTGTTCTTTACAATGTACCAAGTTTCTCTATAATTATGTCGATGACCAATAAGAATTACCGCTTACATTAGAAGTCATTTTTATAATCAGAATAGTGCACATCCTCAGAGGAAAAGTTCAATCAGCAATAAAAATTCTGTCTTTACCAGACAGTTCCTCTCAGTACACCAAAAAGAGATAGATTACAAATAACATGAACACTGACATTTGAAAACACTTTACAGAAGTTTTATTTTCCCCCTCAAATAAAATTCTTGTCAGTGCCTACAAATTTATGTTGTAAATTATCAATGGTGAATTCCAGATAAATGAACTTACTTGTGAAAATTTTTCTTTGAAGCATGGTATCTTCTTGATTTTACGAATGTATATGAAAGAAATCAAATGAAGATGCTAAAAGCAAACTTACTCTCTTATGTCAGCTTCTACTTATTCCAAATTTGCAAATCTGTTACTATACCATTGATCCTAGATTTCATCTTTTTCACTAAAATTATATTTCAAACAAATATTATACTTTAAGTACAAACCAAGTAGAAGGCAGCCTGTCATCATTCGTGAACTATTAGATTAATTATTCAGATTTTTTTTTCTTTTTTCTTTTTTTTTTTTTTGTATTTTAGGGAAGGGTCTACAGGGTGTTCAGGGTCTCACTACTAGATTGGACTTCTAG
>NW_004524601.1:12000934-12018859 GCF_000260255.1 Octodon degus
GAAGTCATTTAGAATTATTTTTAAAAGCTATATTAATCCTATATTAAATATAGTGTAAAATACAGTACGGATCATAATTCCTACCAAAATTAACTTGCTTACTTTTATTCTATGAGTGAATGAGAGCAGCTTTTCCAAAACTGTTCTCATGCACCCAATACTGAAAGATAAATCTAACGTTAAACTTACCAGAGCTACACCATTAAATGCAAACAGAAAAGTAACACGCTCCTGAACAATGTGAATCAGTTAACTGTGTTCTGAAGAAAAATATCTTCTAAGCATAAAACAATCACAGCGTATCACAGAAACTGAAGCAGCATATGCCCTGCTTTCTACATTGCATCGTGAAGACTGACTGGGAGTAATTTTCTTCAAAACTAAAGGTCGGATTTCAATTTCATAAACTACTGTTTGGAAGTGGACTTCTATGTTCAAAGTTCACAGCAGTTTTCTTCTTCCAATCTGAATATACATCAGGCTCCCACAGGAACTATCTTAAGCTTCCTGCTTTCTAAATGCACTAAAACAAACACTATTAGCTCACCTCCTTAAATACATTTAGGGACCAGAACTCACCAGTCATGCAATTGGCTTCTGCAACTACCTCTGAGTGTGTTATTTTACTCAAATAAAGTAAATTTTTTATCACTGTGCTCAGTAAAAATGCAAAAAAAAAAAGATTATTTCCATTCCACAATGGAGAAAGGATTTTCAAGGAGAAACTTAAGACATTTTATGATAAAATTATCCTTGAAAGTTCTTTGATGATTCAAAAAGAACATCATTTGTTTTTGGTGATTCAAAAGACACTACTGACAGTTTCACTGCCACTATAAATTCAGCACAACCACTACAACCCATTTACTCTCACTTCCTACAGATTCACTATCGTGATCATGTAAAGCTGAAAACAAAAGCTATCTCTAAGCCTTTACCAAAACATTTTACGCTTTAAACTGATTTGTATTTATTCTGTTTTCTCTATTAAGTTGGCTTGACCATCTGATAGAGTTAAGTGCAATATTCGTGAGTACAACACAATACACTGGAGGATAAGACACAGGTAGTACCCAGGCATGGTACTGCACACCTGTAATCCCAGCACTCTATAGAGGTTGAGCAAGAAGATCATGAGAATGAAGACAGCCTGGACTACAGAGTGAGAGCCTGTCACAAAAGGAAACAAACAAGCTATGGTTCATTTCACTGACTGACAGGTCAAACTAAAAACTAAATATTCCAAAAAATATCTTGTATGGATCAACAACTAGCCAGTTTACACATCATAGATAGCAATACAGACAATAAATGATACACTGGGGAAATATTTAATAAATGATTAAGATGCACAAATCAACAGATCTGAGAAGTTTTGTTGTAAGATTGAAACACAGTAACAATGGCTCATAATAGGCATGTAATATATATCGGTTGAATCATGTAATGAATAGCTCCAAAATCTATCTTCTAAAGTACTAAGAAAATAGAAAATTTTATTGTATGTCATACATGTATTTTAGTTTTTCAAGTGTTATTGTGAAGGAAGTCACATTTTACAAATATATTTGTTAACTTCTCATAAAGGTAAATTTGAGCATGACTTTAAAAATAACTTGTCTTGATCATACTATACACTGAAATAGTAATGCATTTGACAATTATTTTTTTGTATTGAAAAAATGACTCAGCTTTACGTATAACAAAATCTCACCCAATGTCCTCACCTGTAAAAATTTATAATCAAGCTAAAATTGTGATTAAAAGGTTAAAGCAGTAACTTTTAAAAATTAAAAGTCATTATTATGTATTTATTCTACACATAAATGTTCCTATTAACATCTATAAACTTAACTGAGTGAACTGAGTCAGAAACCCTAGGACCTTTAATTCTAAATGCCTACTAACATTCCTTCTCTTTTATTCTCACAGTGAGCTTGTGATTATGTAAAGGAAAGTTTCTTTACTGGAAAAACTGAACTCACAGTCAGAAAAAGTACTCTGCACAGAGTGATTCATAAAGTCAGTCTCAGGGAGCTGATAGTTCCAACCCTCAACTCAAAAGTCCAGGAGAAATACAAATTGCATTTGTAGTTAATTTTTTTACCCTTCAACTCCCTTACCCACAATAGTAGTCCCGCCTCCCTAAAACACAAAAAAAGTAGACAAACACAAACGACACCTACACATAAAAGAAGGGTCTGAACTGTAGAAAAAGTTTTGAGTTCTGTCAGTTCTGGAATTAGAATTCAGTAAGACTGAGCAAATGTGTGGAATCACCCCACACTTCAATTTGGGTGAAAGAGCAAGATCTTCTATCTGGATCACTTCTGAAGCTCAAAGAAGGCATAATGAATACATTTTCCACTTTAATTCCCTGACCCAAATCCCTGCGATTCGAGAATACCGAAGTGAATTATTCAATTTGGGTTAAGAAAAAAAAAAAAAAAAAAAAGTCTGCTCAAAACCCAAGTGTATAGTTGTTACTGACCATCAAAACAAAGAAGGTCAAAGTCAAGGGAGTGAAGCCGCAGTACACTTACATGGACACTTGCAACGTATTATCACCAAAAAGACCCTGGGCCTGGGCTCTCACACTGAAGCTCTGAGAAGTGAGACGCCCCGCCTTCAACCCTTCTTCCACTCTCCCCGGTCATATGCAGCTGCACTCAGTGTGCTTTGCCAAGAAGACTGATCCTAGTCACCCACAAATCCTCACTGCAAAAGAACCCCCTTGTTGAAGCCCAAGTACCAGCACCAGCGCCTTTCCAATTATCCCTGCAACTTCCCCAGTCTCTTTCGTGCCTGGCTACTGAGCTCAGTCTAGCTTGGCTGCCGGCCAAATTTCTCTCTTGTCAGTCGTAAACTTGGAAAACCCTCCTGGACAGCTCAAGGAGACCTTTTCATCATGCAGGGGAGCAGTACCTTAGCCTGGCCGCTGTTTGCAGCGAACTTGCAGTCACCAGCGACTGTACTTGTCCAGTCGACGGGCTTTCTAACGAGGCTACTAGTTTTTTGGGGGGTGGGAGGCTGGCAGAGAGGAGGCGGTTTGCAAATCTAGAAAACCGCCAATTGCTCTCAAAGAGTTTCCAACCTCCTCCCATTCGCTGTCTCTCAATCTCCTCTCCTTCAGGACCTAATGACCCAAGAGCGCCTGCAGACAACATCACCTCCTGTTCTCCCGCTCGCCCTATACATTAACGAGGTAGCCATAATTAAAACTCTCTCAATCTTCCTTCTCCTCTCAAATGCGGCTGCAATATCCTTTTAAGAGCAGACACAAAATAAATGCTCTACAGCGTTCCCGTGGATCTCACTGTATTCTGTCAAACTCGCAGAATGAAGTAGAACAGTCTGACTGCAAATGGAAGTAAGGCGAGCTAAACTGGGGGACGAAACTAAGACCCTGGGAAGGGGAGCCTGACCGCCGGCGCTCCCGCGGAGTTTGCCCGAGGTGCGGAGGGGCCCGGCCGAGCCCGGCGCGCCAGCCGCGTCCTCCTTACTCTCTCCTGGCACGCTGCGTCCGGCGGCCGCGGCCAGCTTCCTGCTCCAGCCCCATCCAGCGCCGTAAACACATTCCGAGGAAACCGGCCGCCGGCTCCTCCCGCGTGGGGTGCGCGCCGCAGCCTTGGAGCACAAGAGGGGCAGCGCCCGCCCGCTTCGGGGCGCCCGGCGAGCGCGGGGCCCAGGTCTCAGCACCCCGGAACCGGGACCCGCCTGGCCCGGCCGGGCCGCCCAGTGTCCGCGCCTCCCCGCCCCCAGCCCACCTCTGCCCAACAAAGGCGGCCGGAGCCGGCAGAAGTTAGTGGGGGCGGCCGGCTGCGACCGCGACGCTTGTTCCTCGGAGTCCGCGCTCCGCCAGACGGGTCTACCCGCGCGCCCGGGACAAAGTTACCGCACAGCCCGCGCGGGGCGGGGAACCCGGACCTCGCCACGGCCCCGCCGCCCCTCGCCCCGCACCGCGGCGTCAACAGGTCTCCGCCCCCTCTCCGCGCCGCGCGCCCTCCGCGTCCCCCAACCCCGGGTGCGGGGCCCGGCCGATAATCCCACTAGGTGCGGGACCCCACGCCGCGAGCGGCAGAGGCCGGGCGGCAGCCAGAGACCCCACCTCCCGCGCGGCCGTGTACCTTGAGGGGCGCAGAGGTCCGGTACCCGGGGTTCTCGGCTCCGCGCCGTTCCCAGGAGCACAAAGTTTCTCGGCGCCCGCGCGGGCTGGACGCGGTGCCTCCGGCTGAGGTGCCCTCGCTCCTCTTCGCAACCAGCCGAAGCCCGAACTGATGCAGGCAGCGCAGAGGCACGGACTGGGTCGCGAGGGCCGGAACGCGGGGCTCCCCCTCCCGGCCAGACCCCGGCCTGCGCGAGCACCGAGCGCCCGTGCACGCCGGCTGGGGGAGCGGGGCGCAGACGTGATCTAGGGGGGCGCTGCGCACCCCTTCCAGAGCGTACGGAGCTGAGCGGCGCCGCACCCCGCCACGCCCCACCCCACCTCACCCCACCTCCTGCCGAGGCGCTGGAGCTGGACGGTTCCTTCGCTCGCGCGGCTCTCAGCACGACTTCAAAACACCTCCTCTAGGGCTCAGTGGGGGCCGAGCTGCCCCAAGCAAAGCAGGACCCGGAGCACACACGCCTCGCTCAGATCCGTGTCGCGAAAGCGCTGGCGCAGTTGAGCAGTGACAGCAACGCGAGACCCCACCCTGCCTCTTACACTCCACCTGGATCTCTGCACTTTTGATTTCTTTTAACACGACCAGGGCCTCACCCGCCACAACGTACGTACTGCTTCGCTCACAGGCTCACCTCGGAGTCCAGGACTTTTGTGCTGAGGTCCAGAAAAAACGCAACAAAGCCTCTCTGACTCGCAGAGCTGTGTGGGATTAGGGGAGCGGAGGACTGCTGTTCTCCTAGGCGGAGCTTGCCTACAGCGTGAGGGGATCTTTATTAAAGTTTTCGGAGATGTTTCTCGGGACTCAGGGCACTAAATCTGAGCCTGAATGGGAAGATAGATGTACAAAGAGATTTCATGAGGTTAGCATTTATGATGCGTGACGGCTGCATCCAGACCGCAGGATCAGGGAGGCAGCTTCCCTTCCCGTCATCCTCGCTCATCCCTTTGCCCCAGGACACTTCTGCTGGGTTACAGCAGGCGAAAGGAATTAGTGCTTCAACTCCCAGAGGCACCATCGCATGTACTTGCACGGGAGTTAAGATAGAGTAGCGTCAGGCCAGGGGAGGAAGGGACTCCACCCAGATTGCCTTCCCCACTCCGCGCCACACCTTGTAAGTAACTGAGCCAGCTTTCTTCTCCCGGATGCTCTTGAAGTTGAAAAGAATTGCTGCGTGACACTGGCAGCACGTGATCACTAGAAAATGCCTGAGTCTATCACAGTGACCAAAGGAAGACTGTGCTGAGAGGTCACCTCGCTCTACTGTGCTCCCTTGTTTTGCCCACAAAGTGACGTTCAAGAATCTTAAAATGAGGGACTGCCTGCTTGCTTCCCCCACTTCCGGTCGCCCCCGCACCCTCTGGTCCCTCTCTGGGACAGGAGCTTTCTTTCCCTCAATAAATATATTCGACTAAAAAAAAAAAAAAAAAAAAAAAAAAAATCTTAAAATTATTTTCCCCAAATCTCATGGTTAGGAAGTATTAAAGCGAGGTCCAGAAATCAGGCCCCTTGAGAATTGACCCATTGCCCTCTTTTAATTGTCCCCTCCCCGATTACAACCGTTAAGCACACATTTAAAATCACCGTAGAGAAAACATTAATCTGAGGACCATAATAATTGCTAAATAACCATTGAACAACTCATGTATGAAAAATCTAGGACCTGTCAAATAGCTCAGCAGATTAAAGCACCTGCTTAGGTAGACGAAGTGGCCGGGGTTCAATTCCCGGGCCTGCCATGCTGGCTCCGCCACCCCGGGGAGTGCGGAGCCGGCAGTTAATAGTGGGTGTGGTGATATGCCTGTAATCCCACTGCTTGGGAGGCTATAAACAGGAGGATCACTACAAGTCTGATCTACATAGTGAGACCTGGTAGACCCTGTACTAAATACATAAAAAAAAGAAAAGAAAAATCTAACCAATTACATGATCACTTGTTATCAACATGACTATAAAAATACAAACAAGTAAAAAAAAAAATACAAACAAGTGGAAGCTTAGTACTTGGGATAATGGAGCTGACTAAATGCATGAGTTCCTTAAGCTACAAATGTGTGCTTTTCTTTTTGTAGGATTTTCATAGAGAACTCAAGACTCCCCAGAACGCCTCAGCACCTAAGGCATGCTGACCCTCTTCTGAGAAACACTGGACCTATCTCCAACATACTGTAGCTCTGCTTCTCCATTACAAGGCTGAAGACTAATCAGTCTACAGAGAACAAACGTGCTATGGATTAATGAAAAATCTCATCGTACGTACATATTCTTTGTTCATTTGCCTCCATGGTTTTCAAGAAAAGGACCTTTAAATGCTTTCTCACCAAACTCAGCATTGAGTCCCTTGGGCGGGTGTTTGGAGAGGTAACACTGAGGTTCTCAGAGGTAAGACAGTGAGTGAGAGTTGGCAGTGAGAGTTCACTCCTATTCCATTCGCTTTCTCAATTAGCTGTTGAGATAATTTCCTGAAGACATTATATATCTTTCCTTTAGAGACCTCCCTGAGCCCTTAATGTTGCTAATAAAAACCTTAATGTTGCTCCTGTTTATAACCACCATGGACTGATGACTGGGGGTACATGAATCTGTATAACTGTTTCCAACCATTGCGTACAGAGCTGAAAATAACTCATTTCCACATTTTCTTCCAATGTTCAAAATTGCTAAACTCAGTGCTGCTTTGTAATTTTTATATCCTGACTTTTGATATGCACTGCTTTATGAAATGGCTAAGAGGTATAAAAATCTCAAGGCTGTCAGAACCCAGTTTTAAGCAGCACTAAAACCAAACTGAAAGAGATTTTAAATGAGATTTATAGCATGCCCCAGGAAGTGAGAGCAAAATGCCAAGGAGAAGGGTTGCATAACGCTGGCAGCACGTGACCCTTAGAAAATACCTAATTCTACCCATCCTGAATGCTTTACATTTCCATTTGAAAGTTCTTCACATTCATCATAGTTGAATAAAGACATTCATGAAACCTCAGAAGCCTTCTGATAATTTTAAAATCTTCTTGCTAAAGCCATTTTGAAGTTTTTCTCACTTGAACTAAAAGAACATTAAGATTGCAAACTGTTTGTCTTTATATTCAGAATAATAATTTTATTGCTGTGATTGCAAAACTATGCTAATTGTTTAGTTCCACATTATAGCAAATGCACCATGTAGGTAATTTGATAACTCTTTAAGACAAGAAGTTTTTAAAAATGGAATCAAAATCCCAGACATGTGAATTGAAAAGATGGTGTAATTCTGTATGTTATGTGCAACCTAGCCAAATATGTTTTGAGTTCCTAGGACCATGTTATTTACCTTTGGACTCCCACTGTTTCATCTCTCATGAAAGAAAACTATGCATTTCGGTTGTCCTGATTAAGACCATGAAACATGTCCATCTTAAAAAACAAAAATATTACAGGCACATGCGAAAGCAAAATAAAATCACCTGCATTCCTAACACCATGATTGCCTTTTCTGTTCCCTCTCTGCCATCCAGTTCTTGTTAGGGTCACTGGGAAACTCCAATAAATAACAACCCTTTAATGTAGTCTTCTATGGTTTCCAGGGTTTCTTTGTAATGCTTATATTTTGCCAAACCTAGTCACTTGTATTTTCAGGTAATATGTAGTTTTATGTATGCTAATTTACTTATGTTCCCCCCTCCCAAATAATATCTTTTCATCCAACTTCACAAATTGGATGATTCATTGTTCAATGATTTTAGAAGTAATCTTTATCATCTATTAATTGAGATATAAAATAGGCTCTGCTTATGCAGGACTTCCAGATGTTACCGAATAGCATGCACAGTATAATAGGACTTCTCTTGAAGGCCCATTCCAGGCTGACTTCCAGCCAAGATGCCATGCTAGTTGAGCCAGTAGAGCCTACTTCATGGAGAAAAGGGTCTGTTCCAGCTACAAAGCCAGCCTCCACTCAGCCAAGCCTTCACCGAGGTTCTTGCAGTGGCTAGGTAAACAGATTCTAATTTACATGACTACACAATATAAGATACTTCTGATTTATCAATGTATTCCTATAATAAAGCACTATCAATAATTTCTGTCTACATTGTTTAAAATACCTACTGGAGCAAGGTCTCCTCCCTTCAGAATTTTTATCACATCCTTTCTAGCTTGTCTTTCCAAATGAACTTTGGACTGACTCTGTTTTCTTATCTTTCCCTTTCCCACCTTTGGCTTCAAAACTCTTGTGTCAGACGTGTTGAGCTTATAGATCAACTTACTTGAACTTTGCTCTTTTTCTTCGGATCCTTACAGAGATGGCTTTCCATCGTGAAAAGACCTGACTTCTCCATCCTCTCATATTATACTTTTACCTTCCTGCCTGATAAATCACTACTTGTCCAGTCCCTAGTTGTTGCTAAAAATAAAAGGGCCATTATCCTATGAAAACTGCACACACAAATAATCCTTGCAATGCAAGAGTTCTGCTCTACAGTAGCAATGAGTACAGGCACAGATATTTGCCTGTGAGGTCCTGCTTCTGGTTCTTATCTGCGGGTACTGTGCTCCAGGTCACGTGGCTGGGCCCAGAATGAGCCGCTCAGGGCTCCCTCCAGGGCAAGCCCTGCTCACTGCCCAGGAGCAAGGAAACATTTGTAGGCTTGCAAGTTTGCTCAGAGCAGTTTCATTTCTACCCAAAAACACTGAGTTCAGAAAATGTATTGCTCATTTGAGGATTTAGATACTCGAAATGCAAATATAGGATGTTTTGCTGAGAGAATGATGTTATTTTTCCTCAATACACTAGAAAATAAGTCATCTAAAAATAACTTATGGCAAGAGAAAATTTTATTTGAAAATTATGAGTTTCAGACTTTCACTCAAATGCTAATTTCTTAATTCTTTTCAAAATCCCATATCAGAATTTACCCATGCCTGTTGGCTTTACAGAAAAGCAGAGCAAAGCGAGGCTTCTCTATGCTTGAGCCTGACGTAATGTGATTTGGGAGAATGTCATCGTGCTTCAAAATGCAAAGGAGACATTGGCTCCTATCACAAACCAACAACAAAAGATATTCTCTCGCTGAGTACCCTTTTCATTTCTGGGGAGAAACAGCCCTTACAGTGGCTTTTCTGTAAAAGGCAATCTGGGGAAGGAATACCTAGCACAGAGACTCGCCATGTGGCTCTGAGTCAACAGCCTAGCTGGGCAATCTGAGAGTACACACAGATAAAGTACAGTTGGTTGAATGAAAACAGGCCGATTCACAAAAGGTATGATAGCAGGAGACCATGTCTCAGTTTCAAAAATGAACCAATTTCAAAATTACCAAACCTTTCATACAGACTAATGCTGCTGGTAAAGATCATCCAATTCCCAATAATAACGAATTATTATGCAGGGGCCTGGGCTGGAGCTCGTGGCCCAGCAGTGGGAGTCCCCGCTCCTCCCCGCGGCCCTGGCCCTAAGGCCCACTCTGACTCCGGGTGCCTTCCGGGGCGCCAGGCTGAGGCGGGAACCCTTCAGCGTGGCACTCAACTTTCTGTGAGGAAGTGTGCCGCATCCCGAGCACTGGCCTCTTGTCCCACCCACCACAGCTAGCTGATTATGAACTGAAAACTCTACAAACCGTGAGCAAGAAGAAAAGTAACTAAGACAAATCCTGATTCTGACTCAATATCTACAGGATGAAACTGGAAGCTCATAACTGAACATGATTGGCCTCCCTGAAATGGCAGAAGCGAGATGTTCCTTTCTCCTTTTTTCACAGGAGGTCTTCTTTCCTGCTGGCTTTGTATAGGACAGCTTACCTGGGAGTGCAGAGTAGTTTATATGTAAAGTGGATTTAGTTCTGTATTTAATTAGGCAAATGAGGATGGAGCAATTTAATTGTTGTTATGTCAGTACACTCCTAGTGATGTGAGCTTTAGTATATGGTATGTGCCACAGCTTACAACTGATCTAATTTAGAGTATGTGGTAATGTACAAAATTCACCAACTTTGTTTTCTGCGGCTATTGTTTTGTTTTCTATCTTGATGATATACTAGCAAAACTTTTCAAAATGCTTGACAAAGAAAAATCTCAGGAACGTTGTTATGGAATTGATATCAGTTGTGTAAATCTTTAAGAGACTATCGGGGTGCTATGGACAAACTGGCTGTGGTTTTAATGGTAATGACAATATACATAAGTCATAAGGCAAATTTTCACCTGGTTCCCATTTCATTGTGAAATGGACATGAGGCAAGACCAAAACTAGGACTCCCTGTGTAGCCCTTGTCATGTATATAAATTATAGAAAACTCAGCCTGCATCCCTGCAAATCTAAGCTGCTCTAAATGGAATAAGAGTAGATGGTACAACAGTGTTGTTCATAGGACTTCTTTTGATGGTCTCTGCTAAAAATGCTGAGTTACCATTTCTGGACTGGACTCTGCGAAGAGGATCTCATGATAGACTCATCTTACTTTCAGTGGGCAGTTCTGAGAATATGAAAACTATTTCAGAGTTTGCCTACTGGCTCTGATCACCTTCTCAATGAAATATGATATTGCCCTTCATTATATTTTAATGACTATTATGATATGATGAAAATATCAACCAAGCAATCATTGTACTTATTAGAAGTGAAAAATTAAGTTAAGCAAAACATTTATGGTCTATATTAAGGTCTGGTTTATAATGGCCTCAGCATTTATCACACTAGGTAGCAATTATGTCATATTTAACACCCTGTATAACTTGTTACAAGATTTTTGAGATTAGGATTGTTTTGCTGGAATTTTTATATTGCATTTCCTGGCATAAGTAGGCAGCTGTTTTAGAATGAATGAAGTTATAGTTTACCTTTACATAGAACCAATATTATCTTTTAAAAACAAAGCAGTTTTTTCTCAGGAGATCTTTTATTTGTTGTTGATTGTTAAGATAGGGTCTCCCTATAGAGTTCAGGATTCCCCTGAACTCACCATGTAGCCCATGCTGGATTGAACTTGCAGCAGTCCTCCTAGCTCATCCTCCTGACTGCTGGGGTTAGAGTAGGCTTGCGCCACCATGCCTGGCCTTTTTTAGGAGATTTTTTAAAATTTTAATCTCTATTTACTTTTTATTTTTTGGTACAAGGGATTAAACTCAGGACCTTGTGCTTGCCAGTCAAGCACTTATGCTGCTGAGCTATCTCTCTGGCCCTTCTCAGGAGATTTAGAACCGATTTATATAAAGCTAAATTATGGATGGACTCAAGGTTTAGAATATTGATTCTTAGACTATTTTTTTGGACCATAAACTTCCTCGAAGGTCACATGTATTCTTTGGAAATAACATGTTAGGAATCTTAGGTTGATGAAGTGATAAAAGGAGCCTATGTAATTCTCTGGCTCCTCTTCCTTTCTACAACCAGTAAGCCCTATTACCGTCATCTCCCAACGCCCCTGCCCACCCATAGGTGGGCCATCTATCATCAGCTGGGGTCTCTGGCTTCTTTAATATTATCCCTGATCATGGACACCTATACTTGCATCTTCTGAGCCTTTCCTGAGTTTCCTGCTCTGCCCTACTTCAGTGAATGTATTTAATTTTTTAACTCACAACCCTTCTTGTACCACTCCTCCCACTGCAACTTTATGTATGACCTCTTGGACTGACCAACAACAAACTTCTTTTTATACTGTGCTAGCAGGATCTAGAAGAGAAAGAAGCAAGTGACAGAAGATCTTCCATCTGTATTGCTAACAGTAAAGATGCCCCATTACCCTAAAAAGACAAACCATGTGAATATTTTAAAGAACCTGCCCCATATCTTTAATAGTTTTAGCATTTCCTCTTGGGAGCTTTTGGTAGATACATTTCCATTTATAAGTTATCTCTATACCTCGTAGAAAAATACTAACTTACCGTTTGTGGGTAATAAATAGGAACTGTGTGATACATTGTTTCAGACTTGTAGCGTACAAAGAATTAAAAGCATTCTGCTTTAAAGTTAATAACTAAATTGTACATATGACATATAACAGTATTAAATTATCTATAATTATATTTTATAAAATGGAATTAAATAAAGCTAAAATAGAACTAGAATAAAATAAATAATGAAATTCATATTGAAGACAAAATATCACAGCCTTTTCTATTTAAAAAAAAGGCCATACATGCATGTTTATATTAGACTCTTATGAAATGGGCATAAGATTAGGATTTACAAAGATTTACATCCAGGAATTCCTATTTCCATCAAATGTACTTGATTGTACAGATGTACATTTAAAAGTTTCATCTTTGCTCTTCTAAAGACTTGAAAGAAATAATATAGATTTTAAAATTATATAATATATATTCTAGATTATAATTTATCCACTTCCTTTCATTTCTGTCTAAATAAAATCCTTTGTACAAAGAAAAAAATAAAAATAAAAATAAAAACAATTAAATGAACATCCTTATCTGAGAATGCAATGCTATTTTTAAAAGAATCTGTACATTATACAAGCAAGGGATATAATACATTTTCATACTAATTAAGTTGATTAATTAAACAAATAACGTAAACTTTTATAGAAACATTTTTGTACCGTGTTGTGAATTTTGGGGACAAAGAATATAATGTCAATGAATGAGTTTTTTTTTTTTTTTTTTTTTTTTTTTTTTTTTTTTTTTTTTTTTTTGATCCAGGATCTCACTATGTAGTATAGCTTGCCCTTGAACTGGCTTATGTAGCCCAGGCCGTCCTCAAACTCATGGTGATCCTCTTGCTTCAGCCTCCAAAATACTGGGATTACAGGCAAATGCCACTGTACTTCATTTGCCTGTAATGTCAATGTATGTGTATGAAGTTATAAGAAATTTCTCAAAACTTCACCAAAGCTTTCACAGTTTAAATTTTGTTTACTGAATTAAGCTTCAGATATTATGGAATGAACTTCAGGCTTTTGACTTTTGAAGGAAATAGTATAGCATGAAGTTTTAAAGCACTAGTTTAGATTTAAAAAATGTCAGGTGGAGTCTTTGCTCTGGTAATTGTTGACTGTGAAATCTTAAGGCAATAAGTTCTTCTTAATAATTTTCTCATTTCAAAAAAACAGTAATTTACTCATTTCTAGAACAGAGTTGCCACCAAGATGAATTGAGTTAGTAAATGTAGGACACTTAGCACAGTCTGGCCAGCCAGAATAAAATGAATGATAGTTATACAGAAAAACAGGTAGAGCTACTTAATCTGTTATCTATTAGTAGAGTTTGTCTTGTGACTATATCAGTGAGCCAGAATACAAGTAAAACAATATCTGTAGTCAAAAATTCTGGCTGTAGATTTTTCTTTGAGGAAGTAAGATATTTTTAGTGTTACTGTTACCAAAATGAAAGAATTTTCTTGACTTACATACTTACTTTTATTTTTTACTGGCATGTGGCATTTATTCACGTAATGTGTCTTACCTGGTCCCAAGTCCAACATCACAGTTGTCTCCTCAGTCTCTTCTAATCTGTGACAGTTGCTTGGCTGTTCCTCACCAGCTCTAGTTATCACCCTTTTGAACAGGACTGGTTCAGTTGAGCGTTTTGTAGAATGCTGCAGATAGTTTGACTTGTTTTCTCAGGGTTGCCCTGGGGCTGTGAATTTTAGCAGAATGAGCACATAACAAAGAAGGACCACCCAAACAAAGCATCTTACCCAATGCATCGTATTGCTGACAAATAATGTGCACAGAGTTGGAGTTAAGTTGGAAAAAGTGCTGCCTACCATGTGTCTTTCTGTACAGCTACTATTTTCCCCTTCATAATTAACAAATATTTGATGGAGAGACTTTGAGAATGCACATACTGATTCTTTTTAAACTTTCACGCAGTAATTTTAACATGGACTAGTGGGTCTTGCCTATAGCAATTATGACTACAGCGTTGTAACAATTTGCTACTTATGCTCATCAATTTTATATTTTTGAACTGGAATTTTTTTTTAAAGGAATAAATGTTTCTTCTTTCGCATCTGGAGACACCTTTTAGTTTAGTTTAGTTCAAAATTTAAAGAATGTTTTCTCCATAAATTACAACCAGTGAACTGGTAGCAGGTAGGAATGATGGAGCTCAGACCTGTGTGAGGATTGCGTCTTCGTTCATTCAGCACTCAGGAAGGCGTAGTGCTAGCACCAGGCATGGAGCCATTGTCCTGGCAGGGTGATTAATGCACAGACAACTACTCTAGAGGAACTCATAGTCCAGCAGAGGTAGACTTATGTAACAAGGAAATACAGGTCAGGCATTAAAATAGAAACACACTCTTTCATGTTGCAGGAAAAGACATGCTAAGAAGTTTGAAACCAGTTCTGTTGACAAATTCTGAGCCTGACATTGGAAGGTGATTGGTTTCACAGAAGACAGGTGGGCTGGAGAGACATTCAGGAATATTGTGATCAAGGCTGAAAAAGCAAGCTAACTATAAGAAACAAAGCTAACTTTGAGAAAGTTCAGCATGTTTGAAAACACTGGTGAGGATGTGAATTTTGTCTTACAGGAATCGGAGCCATTGAAATCCTGCAATAAGACAATTTCATTTTGTCTGAATGGAAGAAGCATTCTGGTGACAATTTATAGAAGATATTAAAGCTGTGTGAGACTGGGGATAGCAAGGTTTTAGGGCTCGGATTCTCTTATTAATCTTGACAGCACAAGGTGCCTTAGCTGCTCAACACAAGACGGGACAGGAAAGGCAAACTGTAGAGTGGCAAGATCCTGTCCTTTATTGTATTAGAACAATGTACCTGCCATGTGGTCTTATGGATTTGATTTATCGCAAAACTTCAGGCCCTGACCATAACCTGTTAGCATATTTTAGTACATTAAATTCTTCTCGGGATTTAAGAATTGCTGACTTCTGAGAATGATCAGTGATGTAACGTGGCCATGGCAAAATCTAGATTTTCCAGACTTGGATTTGTCTGGGATCTTAAAATATATAATGTTATTATGATCCATGTTATTTTGCAAGAATTTAAACTGATGTAGTTGCCTCTAGGGACCTATTTTATTCTGTATTCCAAATACTACATTTATGTAGGGATTACCACCCTTTTAACTATTTTAGGCCAACATTTAGTCCCAGGCATTAAGAAAACTTAAAGTTGAGATGCTCAGGAGGGAAGGTAAACAATAGAGGAACATTCTCATTATTACTAAACAACAGGGAGTCTAGATAATACAGTACTATTAGGGCATCAAAGAGAGATTAAATTGGATGTTAGAAGTATTTTTTAATATTTTCAAGGCAAATGAATAATTAATGGCATTTAGAATACATGCTTTTGATGGCAACTAACAATGAGCTTATGTATAAAAACAGTAAAATTTCCTTGTGCTTAAAAATAAATAGCTGGTCAGGGAGATAGCTCTGTGGCATAAATGCCTGCCAGGCAAGTGCAAGTCCTGAGTTCAATCCCCAGTCTCACCGAAAGATAGTATGCACATATTCTGGAGGGGCATGTGAGGAACTGAATGTATTAATCAGAGTCCTGAGCAAAATAAATGGCTCATTCAAACCAGACATTTGAGAAGACCAGAACATTAAACACAGATATTATTTATAAAAGTGGAGGCACTTTAAGAAATATAGTTACCCTCATTGGGTGTGTTGATGCACACATTTAATCCTAGTACTTGGGTTAGAACTGAGACATAGGTTCATAGTAGGCTATACAGGGAAAACCTATTTGAGGCGGGGAGAGGGAGAGAGAGGATTCAGTGTTATGTTTTGTATCAATCAGTGCTTACTAGAGAATCAGATTTAATGCAAGATATACAAATGTATAAGAACTTACAAGATTGGTTTACAATGGCTGCCAGAGTCAGGTGTGAAAGAGTGCAAAAGGGCTGCTAGAAATCCCAAGGATCCAGAGAAAGGCATGGAGTTGGCGCTAGTGTCTTCTGCAGGTCTTATAAGGAGACCAAGAGGGCCGCGCCCAAAGGCTGAAGGATCTGTGCTGGACACTGAAGGGTCTCCGATGGAAGCCGGACGTCCAAGGCAAAGGCAAAGACTGGAGTTCCTCTGAAGAAAAAGAAGCAGCCTGCCTTCATTTCCTTTTCATTCTATTTTAGTGGCAATCCTCCCTAGGGTGGGTCTTCCACACCCAGAACTATGCTGAGCCCATTTAGTTGGGAATTTCTTCCTGAAAAGGATACAATCACTTAACTCCATTCAGTTGGCTGTTCCAAGTTGACCATTAGTTACTCTACCACATACTAGCCTGCAGGGGCAGAAGAAAACAGAGGGATTAGTTGCCAGATCCCAGAGGGGGTAGATATTTAGAGAAGAATGTGTGGTAGAAATTGTGACCCTCAATAAAAGGGCAGCCAGGTCAGAAGAGTGCAGGGAAAATTTGCCAGGATCACTTTCTTCACACATTCCTGCTTCTCTGTTTGTGCTGTATGTGGACCAAAAACAATGGAAAATTGGAAGGATGTGGGGCAAAGGGATCCAGTTCCCATGGTCAGTCCTCTGTGGAGCAGAGCAAGAAAAAGAAAGGGGGAAAACAAATCTGGAAGATTCAACTACAGATATTTAACACATTTTAATTAATACTTTGGAAGATACCAGAAATGCCTTTATTTAGGTTGGACTTTGTTCAAAAGCATTCCTTGGGTCGTGGATACAGCTCTCCAATAGATCACATCTCTACAAAGCTTAGGCATTAGGTTTGATCTGAGGAACACACAAAAATAAAATAAACCAAGTCCTTGAATGTATCTCTCTTTAACAGTATATTTTGCTCAACATGCAGTTTTTGTTTGGGATACACTGTGCAATGGCAAACAGAAACGCCAAAAACCATCCCCAGGATTCAGAGGCAGATTGATTCTATGTCAAGGGGCACTGATCAGGATCATTCCCAGATTGCCAGACCTCAGTGTCCCAGGGAGGGTGGTCTTTATGGAGTTGAAAGGGAAGTACAGAGGCAGAGCACTTGGCTGTCTTCAGTTGGTTCTTATATTATGTATCAGAGTGATCAGTTTCTTAGATACAGAACAGGAACTGTTGCCTGGGCAACTAACAGAAACTGAAGTATACTGGCTGAGGGAAGGGTGATTTGCTGTTATAATTATATTTTGGGAAACATAAAACTGAGCAGGTTGAACATATTTTAGTACTTTCAAATATGCTTTATGATTTTCGGAAACAAAAAACAAGTAAAGTTACAGAAATCACTTATAGACTTGAGAAAGTGTTTGTAGATACCCAACTTATTTATTTATTATTATTTTGGGGGGGGCAGTACTGGGGATCGAACTCAAGACCTTGCATTTGCCAGGTAAGCGCTTATGTCACTGAACTATCTCCCCAGCCCAAGATGCTCAATTTAAATAATAGAGCTTGAGAGAAAATGAAACATAGGCATAACTTGTGGGATTAAGAATTTTAATGTTATATTGTGCATCATGAAATCCAATTTGAAATTGAGTCAAATGTAGAAATACATGATATATTTAGAAAAGTTATTTACATGATGCCCAAAGATGAGAAATTACTTCAATGTCTTCAGCTAAAGCATAGTAGGGTTTTATGAAACTTGCATTTAAAATAGAAGTGGATCATGTGAGAATCTGTGTGTGTTTGTGTGTGTGTGTGTGTGTGTGTGTGTGTGTGTATCTTAATATAGTGTTAGAATTTGGACATGTGTAATTGAAAACTATGGTTTCACCCACTTTAAATTATGTTCAAGAATACAAGTAAATTACCATTTTGGCAGATCAAGAGTATTACAATTAGTTATTTCAACTAGTATGGAAAGACCTTTTTTTTTTTTTTTTTTTT
>NW_004524601.1:12019287-12024666 GCF_000260255.1 Octodon degus
ATAAATAAATAAATAAATAAATAAAATTAAAAAAGAAAAACTTTTATTGTAAACCTTCAAAATGAGGTACTTTTCAAGAATATACCAACACATAAAATCTTAAAGCAAATGACCTTTATAAATATTCAGAATATTTTATTAGTTATATATTACTTATTTTCTGTTATCCAGACCCTAGACAAAAGTACCTTACAAATTATTTTGGTAATGCCATAAATTCCCTTCTTTAAAAATGAAAACAACTGTGTTTCAGGTAAAGTTAATGGCTGAGGACTGAAGTAGGAGACTCCTGAAAAGGTGCCTGGAGAATGGACGCACAAGACTCAGGCGTGGACTAATCTCCGGGTGTTCAAAGCTGAGAGTACTTGAGGGGCAGGTCCCAGTGGGAGGAACCTCTGGGAACCACTTTGGCCAGGCTCCATTCATAAAGGCAGAGGGGAGCATTAGCCTACACATTTTACTTGTTTGCTGAAAGTCTTCAGACTTTGCAATTGTATCAAGTAGGTCTTTTCTACAGCTTTCAGCTTTAATACTGGCTTTCTAGTAGTTCTAGTCATAAAATTAAGAATACATTTTACACAACTGGTTTTGATAAGTGTAAAACTAATAATTTGGCATCATACTTGAGGTAAGTCATCCAGCGCCTTAGAGAATAAGAACAGAAACAGCTTGAAGTCAGAATGACGGGGTTGGAAGTCCGGTTATCCTCCTGTGAAGCTCTCTGAATCAATTGTACCCCCATTTGGGTGACAGTCTATGGCATTAAATACAATAATGTGTTTCATGCCTCCCTGTACCTATTTTCTATGGTGGGAATATTTTGTCTGTCTCCTGTCCAGATGTGTACATGCACAGGTGTCCGCCCTCCTCTTTTGTCTGTCTCCTGTCCAGATGTATACATGCACAGGTGTCCACATTCCTCTTTAAGATCCTTAATTGTGGTTTCAGAAGCCATATCGCAAACAGTAGCTTACAATGGAAGCACTTTTGAGTCTCAAATAGCAGGCTTTACTATGAGAGCAAAGGCTGCATTTGGAATTTCTAAAGCTCAGCTCTGCATATTAAAAACAAGATTGGAGAACTAATAATGTCAAGAATCAGACTGGAGGGTCAGGGAGATGGCTCAGTAGAATAAGTGCTTCCATGGCAAGCGCAAGGGCCTGAGTTCAATCCCTGGTTCCGGAAAAAAAAAAAAAAGAATCAGACTGGAGAAGAGACACAATTTAAAATCAATTTTCCTGTGCAAAACAGAGGGCATCGCCCACTTCTGAGAAGAGTTAGGTGCAGTATAGCTGCCTTGGTGCTGGGATAGCCGGGAAATTCTCACCGTAGAACTAAGAGAAGTAGTCACTGGAAAGAGGGCCCCACACATCAGAGAAGGAAGCTCCCGCTCTCCCTGAAGAGAGAGAAGGCCCTTTCCAGTGGCCCATTCCAAGAGGCTGATGTCTACACTTCTGCTTTCCCCATTCTAAGTCTTCTTCATAGTCAGGAGTACAGGAGGCAATTCCTCTGTTTTTTGTGCAAGGCTCCCATTAAAACGCACAAGTAATTAGTACATTTTTGTCTTCAGTTTTAGATTTCCAACACAACAAAACAGCAGGGAAAACCTGATTCAATATTGTATTATGCAAATTTCTTGCATAATTTGTAGCTTTTCAATAGTAGTGACAGTTTTCAAAGACTTGGTAATATTTTGGGGAATTAAAATTATTGCAGTATTGCTTAAAACTGTTATTTTAAGGAAGATAAAATGAATTTTCAAACCATATGACAGAAAAACTGAATTTAATTTTTTTTTTTACTTTTTTTTTGAAATTTGTCAACATCAACAAACATTTTACACTTTATTTTGATCAGGATTGATTTTTTTTTTTTATGAGCAGGATATATTTATTAAGGGAAAGAAAGCTCCTGTCCAAGAGAGGGACTGGAGGGGGGCCCAAGCAGGTAGTTCCCTCCCCCCCCCTTTTTTTAACTTTATGGAAAAAACAAAATAGAACAAAATGTCTAACAAAATAATAGGAGAATAACGATGTTCAATGCATTGAATATTGTTATCTTCATAGTAGTTACTCCGAGCACAAGATATGGGCATAAAAAACATTCCCAAATGATATTAGCGCAAACCATTCTTTTCAGTGAACTGAAGGAAACTAGTAGCAGGAGAGGCCCCTTTCCCCAAAGCCAGTACACTTCAGTCTGTTTGTTGCCCAGGTAGGAGTTTCTGTTCCAGTTCTGGTTACGTTTGCTCCTGACAAATCGCTGGTCACTGTGACGCATACTATAAAACCTAACCCCCAGTGGGCAAGCCACTTGGCCTCAGCACTTCTTGCTTGCTTGTCCCATGTGGGCTCTATGCCATCAGAGATCAGGGCCTGATATTCTGATATAAAATGACATTTGAAAGAATTATTGCAAAATACATTATTTTAAACAAAGCTAGGTATATACAGATAAGTTCATTTTCTATTTGCAGCTAAAATATTTATTATAGCATGAATGTTAAATGAAAACACAGCTTAAAAGGTTGTATTCTCTTAGGGACAGTAAAATACTAGTTTTACCACTTTACCAGAGAGCAAATGCAATATTTTAAATAATAATGGTTTAGAGTTTTCCAAAACTGGTTTCCGAAGTTTTCTAAAGTAATTCAGGGTAAGTATAAGTGAGACACACTTAGACAATTATACCAAAATAGAGGAAAGATGCATTCTAAAGATAAATTTTATTATTTGTTCATTTATTTTTAAAATTTGTGTGTGGGCAGCAATAGTTGTAAGTGATCAATCTGAAAGTTGTGGTAATTCAGTATTTTATTTGTCTTTGTTTGTACTCTCACTACACAGCTCAGGCTCTCAGTGATCCTCCTGTTTTCAGCCTCCCCAGTGCTGGCATTACAGGTGTGCACCACCATGCCCAGTCTCAGGGGCCTGCTCAGCACCCCTGGGGTGGGGCGGGCTTGGCCTGTGGTGCTGGGGACCAACGGTCCTGAGCTTGCCTCATCAAGCACTCAGTCCGCTGAGCTATCTCGCTGACCCTCCAAAGATAAATTTTAAAAATGTAATTAGGAGACGAAAAAGAAAGCATATTACTAGATGTATAAAACAACAGCAAAACAATGCCGTACACATATGATTTCCTAGCAGAAATTATGGAAATAAGTACATAATGGGATGACATTTTTATAGTATTGAAAAAGTCTCAAGTTCAGATTCTACATAACAAAGGAAAAATACATTTTTTTCTAGATGAAAAGGGTCAGAATGAAATTTTATTGTCAGCCTTGAATGCAAGAAAAAACTGTTATTTTTTAATCTGCTATCTTAGTTTAAACAACTTACACAGTTATGAGTTACTCTAAGCCATTATTCAATATGTGAGGCTTCTGTCTGAATGTTGTCGTATACCTTTCTTTCTCTACAATTTATTTTTTCATAGGCTATCATATTTCTTTGAGGGTTTTGCAGCAAATTTGTTAGTCTAACTTTCATTTAAGTGTGGACAGCAATAGTTGTAAGTAGTCAATCTGAAAGTTGTGATAATTCAGTATTTTATTTGTCTTTGTTTGTATTCCTAGCAATGACCACATGTCTGAAGAGTATGGATTCCATATGCATTTGGTAAATAAACTATTTATTAAGTAAGTGACTTTGCTGTAGAAATTGTAGGTGGAAAATAGGGATAAAAAAATCCTATCTTCTAAAGTGGTTATGTGCTAACACTGACGATAAGGCTTTATACATTGAATTATTTAGCAAGTTTGTGGACTCTAAAGGTCCTAAATAAAATATGTAACACAGACAAATCCCTTGGAATTTATTATAAAAGTACTATAAGAAATAAAGAAGCTAGTTAGTAGTTCTTAAGAAAAATCTGACTTATTTTATGCATTCTTATTTAGCTTGCTTTTGATTGACATAAAAGATAATGGCACTCTGAGTTTTCTCAAGAAATAAATTGGGACAGTCAGATAGCTCAGCAGACTAAAGCACCTGCTTAGGCAGAGTACAGTGGCCCAGGTTCAATTCCTGGCATGCTGTGCTGGCCCCACCCCTGGGGGCTGCTGAGAATGCGATTGAGACCGGGCGTGGTAGCACAGGCCAATAATTCCAGCGCTTGGGAGGCTGAAAACAGGAGAATCACTATGAGTCTGATCCACACAGTGGTGTTCTCCTTGAACCTAAGTCCACAAGAAGCCAGAGAGGGTAGATCAACAATTTTTAAAGTACCTTTACTATGGACAGCTAAGTTAGGTAGAAATATTATTGGCTGTCAGACAGGAACCAAACAAAAGATAGAACAACCACACCCACAGACTTCCCCTAGACATGAACAGCAGTGATTGATATTCTAAATAACTATTGATTAGATCACCTTGTTTATTGATTAGATCACTCAGGAATAGTCCCTGACCCACCCACTCCCAGAGAGACCTCCCTTTTTATTCACTTGTTACACAACTCACTTCCCCATTTGATCACCATTTCATTGACATTACCTAAATGATTATATTCGGTATCTTATTGGCTGACCATAGTTTTGTTCTGCCTCGTGCCCACCTTTTGATTTCCCATTGGATCAATATTAACTAATTGCCTACACTTGTAATCTTATCAGTTGATTACAGTATTGTATACCTTAGACCCAACTCACCTCATGTTTTTGCTCTATAAAATTCTCTTAAAAAGTGGAGTCCTCAGCAACCCATCTGGAATCCCTTCTGTCTAAGAGAGAAGGGATTCTCTTTCTCCAGTAAATAGATTCTGCTCCTAACCTCCATTGTTCCTAGAATTGCTTCTTCAATTTTAGAGAATATGAACTAGTACTAGACATCTAGAATGTTGGGAGTTATATTTCCCCTGCATCAACTTGACATACCAGCCTGAATCCCCAAGGAATTTATAAGATTTTCTTAACTAAATGATGTCATCTCATCTAGAATCCAGATTCTTTTTCTGATGTTAGCCCTTGGTGTTTCAGTTCCATGGTGAAATGGATTCCTTTACGACTTAAGAAGTTTAGAAGTTTAACTAAGTAAAACTTCCTCATCAGGAGGCCAGAATCCTCACTTTGTGAACATCCTGAGCCTGTGCAAGAGGAGAGCAGAAAGAGGGTATGAGGTGTACACCTGCGCTAGGGCAGGCAGCCTGCATACAATAGAAGGGAATTGCGGAAGGACTGATTGCTGGGTCTTTGGAGGAGCTCCAGTCTTCCTCTTCAGCTTGGACACCATCTGGCTTTTGGCATAGACTGTTTGGCTTCTGCCAGGGATTCCAGAGCTTCTTGGCATAGACTTTTCAGCCTTCTGGCACAGACACATCAGCCTCTTGATATGGACTTGACAGGACACTGAAGCAAGCTCCAGGCCTTGGACTGCTG
>NW_004524601.1:12025341-12027012 GCF_000260255.1 Octodon degus
CCTCATAGGACTGTATACAATAAAATCTGAAAACTTAGAGATACTAAGAAATATTCTCTCTAGTTTTCTTCATATCACTACACATTGAGACAGAATGTATGGCTTGTCCAATATTTCATTGTTTCTGAACTATCAGGTTATTTCTTTTGAAAGTTACACGTGGGGACCAAAAATAAAGTGAGTGTACAGTAGGGAGAAATTCACAATAACAATGTCATAAAAAATGCTCAAATAAACTATACTCAAAGCTGAAAACTGTGATTTTGTTTAAAACTCAACCGAGTGAAGCAGTTTGTATGACTAATAGTGCTAATAAATAAGGCACATTATAGAAAAAGCACACAAGAAAGCAAATAAATACAATAAATAACAGCTAAACTTTACATTTTGCATGTGTAAGCCTCTGTTTATGCTGGCAATTCTAAATTGCCAGGATTGTCTGATTTTCAGGCTTAATGTTGATTTCTAAATGGATAGGCTAGAGGTTAGTTCTTCTGAGTAAATCTCATTCTCTTCTTCTCTATGTGACCATTTCTTTGACTGGACTGAAAGATTATCTAAGAGATGAGTGAAACACTTCTAGGAGTGTCCACGAGTGTTTCTAGAAATGCTGGCTACAAAGGTCAGCCAACTGTGGGGAGAAGTTTTCAAAATACCAATCTCATTTTCCTACTTCTTCGAATAACACAAAGCAACACTGACACTGCTTTGTACCATAGAGATTGAAAGCCTTGTGATCTAAAATATAAACACTGAAAATACTTCAACTAACCTAAAGCATCCCCTACATTTTAAGAAAGTACACATTTTGTCACATTAGATTTAGATTTGTCATTAAAAATGTTTCATGAACAACTGGATGTTCAATTCCTTTGTATCTCTCTTTTGGAGACACATTTTATCTCTATATATTTATAGTATTTGCTCAAGTTTTAAATTTAAATAAATTATACCCAATGTGAATAAGCACTTAGAACTTACTTTATTTAACAAATCTAGTTATTTCTTCCCATTGATACATCTATGGCTGTTTAGGACTAGTTTATTTTTCAGTTTAGTTGTGCATAATGTACTTTTGTATATCATTTGTAATCTTTCTTATTGAGTTATAGAGAATTCTGTGTTCTAGTTTCTAATTTTCTCCTGATTGTGAAAATACCTTCCTCCATTCTTTCTTGTAATTTTGTCCAAAATATTTTAATGGGAAAAATCTAACATTTTTTTGCCTTACATGTTATCTTGTAAAATAAGAAAAGAGACAAAGCTGGAAAAATAGATAGCACTACTAAAACATTTTTATGAGCTAAATAGGTGATTTTGCATATAAACACACATATATCTTCCTGTTTATAGACAAAGCTGTGTAAAAACTGAGGGTAAAAATACCTTTATTTGCATATATTTAACATTACCCCAACCCTTTTTTTACTGGGTGATTAATGACTCCAAAGAAACCTGAATTCATTTTATGCAGAGTGCATTACAAAAGGGGAAGGCAAAGGAAATTCTGAAAAAGAAGCAGCAACTTACATGGAGACCCTAAGAGTAAAAGCTGCTATTTCTTTTCCAAACTACTTACTCTCCAGGGTTGGGTATATGCATGTCATTATTCACTAATTCAATCTTTTTTACTTTCTGCATTATGTACTATAATTTATTGATAAGAGTTGA
>NW_004524601.1:12028012-12029446 GCF_000260255.1 Octodon degus
AACTTCTCTTATATCCTATCCACTGCTTTAATATTTTTATTAGAAATTTATACTCCATATCTCTTGATACGAATCTCTATCCTTTCCCATGTAGCCATATATGTGTTGTCAAGGTTATTACAAATCTTCGCTTCCTCTCCATTGTACTTATCATGATTTCTCAGCTGTGGTAAATCTGTGCTTTAATTATAATGTTTTATTAACTGTAATTCACAAATGATAAATGGGGATGATAAACCCTTTGAATTCTTGACTATCAAGAAATATCGCTCTCTGCCAGGAGACGAATATCTGATCTTACCAAAGAATCCTCAGGTCGCCCTTGTTTCTCAATAGTCTGGGTATAAATCCATTTTTCTCCATCAGATTAGAAGTTGGATATACGTGATTTTTTTTCTTTGTAAGTGACTTACATTGTATCTAGAAGCTTATAATTTTTTTTTTATAATTTTGGAGCTCAAAATTTTTTTACCCCAGTACAACTTGGTAAGAGCATTTTGTCATTAGCGTGACTTAAAATTTGATGATAACTTTTGGTCTGTGTATTTAAATGTTCATTTAGCTCAGAGGAAACTTCTTTGACTATGTACTTGATCATTCCTCTTCTCCATGTGTTCTTTTTTTCTTTCTTAGGAAACTATTATTCTTAAACTGCTGCATAAGTCAATTCCCTCCTATCCTTGAAGTCCCATTTCACTCACATTTTCCATGTGTTAATGCTTTTTGTTGTGATATCAGCACTTTTTTCCCCACGTAATCCTCTACTTGAGGTTTTAACCGTGGGTGTACTCTGATTTATCTGCAGAGCGCTTCAGTACAAACATGTATTTTAGTTCCAGAATCTATTTTTCTATTTCCACATCTCCTTAAAGTTTCTAAGATATTTCACTTTAACAGAGAACTATATCAAGTGTTTTGATACTCTTATTTTTATAAACTGGTGGGCTTCTCCACTGAATGATCCTTCTTCGCTTCTCATTCATCTCCCAGTTTCCAGAGAATAGTCAAAGGCTGCTTTTTCTACAAAACAGAACTGAAATGGAGATTTGCATGTAGGGCCGTTAAAAGAGAGTGATCTTTGGACCAACAGGCACAGAGTGAGGAGAAAGAAAGTGTCACTGGGTAAAGGAAAATACTGAGGTACCTGGACCATCATGCAGAAGGCTTCTGCTGCAGCCAATCTGGTAGTGAGTTTGAAATGGCGATGGCCCATTCTGAGTGGGCTGTGGGGACCTTTGCGCCACTACATTGATCAGTAACTGAGTAAAAGCTACTCACAAAAGTACGATCATACATTGAGCAATATGTGAAGCGGCCTCAGCAGAGAAGTGATGGCTGAGACCTGGCTTCTGGTGCCACTCTTGGTATCAGGTAGAATAATTATATTATTGTGTGGAATGCATGATTGTGTACCCTGTACAGTATGGATGAACA
>NW_004524601.1:12035231-12037447 GCF_000260255.1 Octodon degus
CTTTTCTTTGAGGCAAGGCAAGGGGCATTGAGTCTGAAATTCAACAGTCACCTTTTATTATTGTCACTTCACTTGGTCTCACAATTGTCTGCTCTTGAATATTTTTGACTGAACAGAACAAGAAGTGATCTTCCTGCTTTGCTTCTGGCCTATTTTGTTCTTAAGTTCACACTTATAATTCTATGTTTTCCATCTACCAAACTTCTTTTTCAGCAGTCACTGTTCTCTTTTCTCTATTGCTTTGGGATCCTAGCACCCACTCTTCTACTGGTGAGCTCAGCTTATTAATGCATTGCCAACTGTCAGTCCTAGGCACAGTAGATCTACATAGTGATGTTGGTGCCCCTTTTGAGGGCACAGTTTTTGTGTTCCTGTAAGCCCTCCTCATGAAACAGTCATTGGCTGGGATTTCTAGCCCTAAATTGTATTTTCCCCCACTGAAATACCTTCCTCTATGAAGACATAAATCCTTTCTCTACTGCTTATCTCCATTGTGTGTGGCAGGTCTGCCTCACAAAATTAGAGTTGTTGATTTTTCACACTCTAGGAGGTAGTTCAGAAGTTTTTACCATGTCTTATAGGGAACGTTATAGAATAAATCATATTTCTCAGAAAAATGCTTTCATAATAATGAACCACTTTTCCAAATTAGAGTTTGGAACTTCCATTTGCTAATCCTTTAAAATTCAATCTCAAAAGTCAGATTCTTAGCTCTTATAAGGATGTGTTGGTAGGTCCTGTGGTTCTTTAAGGAATAGTCACTTTTACCTTTGCAGATCCTACATATGTCTTATCAGGTCATACCAATTCCTTTTGTTAATGTCTTGGCTATAGAAAGAGATCAGAACAGGTCCTAGGGGAATGCATGAGGCCTTGTAGTACAGGTGACTCTCATAATCCACAAGGACTAGGGGAAGAGCATGAGGCCTTCACAGGGTGTCACAGACCATTGATGCACCCAGACAATGTGGGAAATATCAGAAGCCAAGAGTTCTGGATGTATAAATCTACCTGTTCCCTCGTGCAAGAAAGGTCCCATGCTTGGAACAAGTCCCTCACCTGTCATAGCAGAATTTCTTGGGTTGAGGTTTTAATTATCAGAGTTTGGCTACTTTGATGATTAAATTCTGTTGCTGAACCTCTGCTGTTACATCCCAAGTGCTTCTGGGTGGGAAGCCACTCTCACACACTAACAAGTGGGCTTCCAGACTTTCACATTAAGGTTATACTGAATTAGGACAAGAGGCCAGAACCTTCACTGAGATTAACCATCTGTTGACATTGCCCTGGGTAGGCATATGACCCTCTGTTAGGCACTTTTCTCTAGATCATCTCTAAAGAAGGTGAACAGTTGAAGACCATCTTTTAGTAGGATTTCTGAATTCTGAGGACTATGTTCTTCATTCTTAAAGAGCAGCCTCGGCAGTAAATCATAGCAAAGGTACTCTTAATTTCAGCCAGCAATGTATGTGACAAGAAGACCAGGCTGCTGGATCAGTGTGGTAGAAGCAGACGGGTTGTCAGACTATCTTTGCAATCATAAAACATCTACTTGGTCTCTTTAGAGTCTCTCAGTTAGAAAGCTGAAGAGAACTTGCCTTTCTTTCTAATTTTTCAGAAATTTGGGGTAGAAAAATGAGCCACAGTTCCTTGAAGACTTGGGAGTTTCCAGTGTACAGTGGATTGTGATTTGCACAGATGTAGGCTCTGATAAAATTCTTTGTTCCAGCCTACCATATTGTTGGGAAGGAAACAGGTCTTGAAATTGACTTAGCTTGGTCTTTCCAAGTTTCTTCAGGAAAGAGTCTTTGAATAAATCTTCTAATACTTATATCCGAAGTGCTTCTTACCACCTCTCTTAGCGCCACCATGGAACACTGTAATCCTATGTTAACTTGTATTCTTTTGCTTTTACACTTGCAAATTTTAGTCTAAACTTTGCTGCCATCATAATTCTGCAAAAACCCTTCTGCTCAGTGAATTGATGGAATATCCAATCTAGCCATATTTGATTTATTCTTTTCCCTTTCTTCTTATTCCATCTTCTGTTGGATTGACTGCTTGTATGATTTACTTCCTTTTTTATTACTTATAGCTTATTTTCTTGGCTGTTACCCACTGTTTATAACATAGACATTTAATCTATCAAAGTTTATCCTCAATTTCTACATTAGTTAATATTACCTCAATTTTTATAATAAACTTAATAGGTTATT
>NW_004524601.1:12044674-12045970 GCF_000260255.1 Octodon degus
AAGGAAGAGCTGTGTGTTGCGTCTCCTTGCTGGCGAGGAAGCGCACAACAACCATCCCATGATGTAATGTTGTAGACAGCTGAGCAATGGTGCTTGTAATCTCATTGGTTGACAATAGTTTCGTCCCACCTCATGCCCATCTAAGCAAGTTCCCATGTTCTCCACCACCTTAGACCCACCTCAATGCATAGTTTACTCTATAAAGTCTCTAAAAGATACAACTTCCCAGGGACCACCCATATCTTGCCTCCCTCTTTTACCTCTCTCAGAGAAGAGCTTTCTTTCCCCCCAAAAAGATGATACAGGGAGAAAAATCTATCTTGGGTGGATGACCTCCAAATGACACAGGGATAAATGATCTCCCAACCTGACCTGGATGAGCCCATGTTCTCCAAAGCCAAACAATGAATTTTAGGAACAAACAGAGGTCATGAGTGTTGTAGGTAGCTGAATTAGATAGAAATATTATAGGCAGTCAGACAGGGCCAGGTCCTCGAAGAAGACAGCACAAAAGACAAGATATCTTGCAACTCTGGGAGGGAAGGATGCTCCTGCCGTGGGTCAGACCTAAAGATCAAAGATCAAACAAATGCCGACCTCCCTAAAGATTGGCATCCAATAGTGATCATCACCCTGAGGGAGACCAAGAATCATTAATCCGATTACTACTGGATGGCTACCCCATAAAATCCTATTCTATATTTATGCCCACTTGCTACATGACTCACTTCCTCATTTGGTCCTGAACTTAATCAATTTTACCTGAGCAATGGTTCTTGTAATCCCATTGGTTGACCATAGTTTTGTTCTACCTCTTGTCCACCTAAGTGAGTTCCCATTCTCTCTACCTTTGCCCTACATGGTTTTACACTATAAAAGTCCCTGGAAGAGATAGCTTCCTGGGGAAGAACCCGCTTGGGCCCCCCACCTGTCCCTCTCTTGGACAGGAGCTTTCTTTCTCTCAATAAATATATTCTGTTCATAACCTCCGTTTGTTCCTAAAATTCATTCTTTGGTTCCAGAGAACACGAACTTGTGCAGGTCAGGTCGGGAGATCATTCTTCCCCATGTTGTTTGGAGGTCACTCACCCGAGACCAGTCTCCCTCTGTCTTAGTTACTCTTCTCTCATTGCTGGGAGAAATACCCGACACTCAAAATGAAGGAAGGAAAGGTTTATTTAGCTCACAGTTACTGGAGGTTTCAGTCCATACTCAGCTGGGTCCAATGCAGAGCAGCACAGAGCAGAAAGCAAGCTTTCATGGTGGTGGCAAAGAGCAAGAGCGCCAGGGAGGGGT
>NW_004524601.1:12046070-12062433 GCF_000260255.1 Octodon degus
TTACATTCCCAGGGTTCTTCATTCAGCTGCCTGGTTGCGGATTGCCCTGTGCTTTCTTTTCTGTCTGAAGTACTTGCTTCAGTATAATTTTTCTGACTGCCAGTGATGGTTTTTTTTGTCAGTTATGTGTCTGAAAATGTCACTACCTTCATTTTTGAAACTTACTTTCTCCAAACAGAATTCTCGATGGACAGGATTCTTGGAAACCTTAGGAACTCTAGTCTAATTTCTTGTGACTAGCGTTGTTATCAGTGAGAATTCTGACATTACCTTTATTTTTCCTCCTCCTAATGTGATGTCTTTTGTGTTTCCTGCTGCTGCTTCAGGGATTCTGTTCTTTCATCACAGTTGCTGTAAATTTTCCTTTCATCAGTGCGTGTTTGTGGTGCCCGCTGACTGCATCCATGTGTGGAGCTGACTCTGTGCACCGCATGCCTCATCCTTTCTCCTTCACTCCCACCAGCCTCACCTCTTGGGACCCTGCAATTTTGCCAAAGATCTAGTTCTCTGTTTCCAATTATCTATTTTTTATTGTCATTTGTTTTCTCCTGTAAGAGAAATTATGAGATGTTTAAGTCACGTGTCTGATTCATTTGACTTTCCATGGTCTCCAGGTGCATCCTTTTTTTCTACAGATGACTCCAATTTATCCTTTTTGGGGCAGACCAGTACCAGCTTATACAATCATTTTCTGTACTTTGGCTCATGTTGCTTGTGTTTGGGATTTACTGAGCATCACAAATCTGTGATGGGTTTAAAGTTTTCACCAAAATTGAGAGAAAGGTAGGGGTGAGGTATACAACTGTAACCCCAGTTACTCTGGAGCCTGAGGCAAGAGGATCTCAAGTTCCAGAGTTCAAGGACAACTGGACAATTTTGTGAGACTGTTTCCAAAAAAAGAGAAAAATCTAAAATGGATTAGAGGTATAGCATAATAGTAGAGGAATTACAAAACCTAGTGCCGTACAAACAAAAAGTTTGAAAGAAGTTCATTATTTAAAAAAAATATGTTTTGCTTTCTCTCTTCTTTCCTTCAAGGCTGCAATTTTTAAGTCTTCTTTTGAGCCACCTGACATTTCCAACATGTCGTGGGCTGTGTGCTCATATTTTTAGTTTATTTTTCTCTCTGTTGCATTTTTGATTGTTTTGATTCATGTCTGCTTAAGTGCAAAAAGTCTTTCCTTCCGCAAGGTCCAACCAGATATTAATATCATCTTGCACACTTTTAATCTTACAAATTAGGGGTCTGAGCCTTAGAATTCTGATTTGTATCTAATATTTTTATTCCAGTGTAAAGTGTTGGACCCTCCTCTAGTTTCTTGCACACATGTAAGACAGCTATGATAACTGTTCTTCACATTTTTGTCTCCCATCTTCTGAGTCATTTTAGTGGGTTCCATTGATTGACTTGTTTTCTTCATTATATTTTTATGTCTCTGCATGCTGGATTGGATGCCAAAAATTATGCATTTTGTGTTTTCAGGTATTGAGTATCTATTTGTTCCATTAAATATTTTTGATTTTTTTTCTAGGCAACAGACAAATTAGAAGCCATTTGATTATTTCAGTCTTGCTTGTCTTTGTCAAGGAAATATTTAACCTAAGGTTAATTTTGCTTCATCAATGAGATAAGCATCTTCTGAATATGCTAGGCCATTCTCCAAAAATTAGTCAGTTATCCACACAGAAGATTGAGAAAATGAACTATTTCCGGTTTTATGTTCCCTCTTGGGGATTAGTCCTTTCAATCTCTTTGTGTAGTTCCTATAGGAGCCTGGGGTAGATTTTGCATGCACATGCACTGAGAACTCAGCTGAAACCTCAAATAGGTAGCAGCTCTGTCATACTCTACAGTTAGCCTTTTCTGCCCTGTGCCCTGAGAACTTGAGCCCCTTCCCTCCCAGGTCTCCCACCTCTGCTTACGTCAGAGGACTCTTCTTTCTCCTGAGCTTTCTCTCCAGAGTCTAACAAGATCCAGACCCACTGAGAATTTTCAGAACAATTGCAAGCCTCGTCTTACTTCCTGTCTCTCAGCAATTGCTGTCCTTAGATGCAAGATTTCCAAAATCTCAAAAATTCATTGCATTTATTTAATTTATTTATCTATTTGTATATATTTTTTTCCAGATAGGACAATGCACTCTTTCAGTACTACTTCATTTTATCTGCAACTAGAGGTGGGGTTACTCTTTGTGATTATTCTTGAATACGTGTAATTCAAAAGATGAATTTGAAATAATGTATTTTTAAAAATTTTCCTGAAGCAAAGTTTAAAATTAATACTTCTATGTAGAAAGCCTCCTTTCTTTTAGAAGAGTATTATTATTGGCTGTAACCAGTACTATAAAACTTGAAAGTGCTTATTAACACTTCAGAGTATTTATGCACAAATAGCATTGGATTTTATTTTATTTTTTAAATTTATTTGGTACAGGGTCTACAGGGTCTTACTACACAGATCAGACTCATAGTGATCCTCCTGCTTTCAGCCTTCCAAGCACTGGGATTTTAGGCATGCGCCAACATGCCCAGTCTCAGCGTACCCCGGGAGTGGGACCTGTACAACATGCTGGGGATCGAACTCCCACCCCTATGCCTGCCCACGCAGGCTCTTTAGTCTGCTGAGCTGTCTGGCCAGCCCAGCATTGGGTTTAAGAGATTTTGCTTTTCTTAGATGCTTTGGAGAGAAATATTTCTTGTCTTATCTCAAAGGCTGACCATGCTGTGTTCCACTTTTATTTTTAGGTCATCAACAATTTACAGAACTAAATTAATGGTGGGTCATATTTAAAATTAATGAAACTTATATAGAATACTTTAATGATTGCAATTGGAAACTCATATGCTTATTTTGATGTTTAGGTCAGCCATCTTTAATACTTTATTTACCTGCTGGTTTTGATAATTTATTAATAAGGAATTTCATAAATGTTAGGCATGATTTTTATGCTGCTTCTACAAACAATGTATAATCTTCAAAAGAAATGTAGTTGGGCATGGTGACACATGCCTGTAATTCCAGCATTCATAAGGCTGAAACAGGAGAATCATTGTGAGGACAAAACCAGCCTGAGCTACGAAATGAGCTCAAAGCCAGCCTGAACTGCACAGTGAAACCCTGTTTCAAACAGATAAAACAGGGCTGGGGAGATAGCACCTAAGCACCTGCTTGGCAAGTGCAGGGACCAGGGTTAGGTCCATGGTCCTAACCTGCCCCCCTAACCTGCTGAACCAGTGAATGAGTCCAGGCATGGTGGCATGTGCCTATAATCCCAGCGCTGAGGAGGCTGAAAACAGGAAAAGTACTACAAGTCCTAGTACATCAAAGAAAAAAAAAATCCCTTGGGGAAGTCAAATATGTTACTGTTGTATGCTCTATTAAATGTTTCTCATAAGCTATCAGATTTCAATCTTCCATTAACTTTTTATTTATAATTTGAAGATAAATATTTATTAGATCCATTCAACAATATTTGTATTAGTGCTAAGTAAAAGTATATAAAGGATGCGTCTGTATCTACAGCATTTCAACAAAACTAATTTACCCAATTTATTCACCTTAGAAACAGAGGGATAAATTTAATTATATCACTCTAAGGTAAGTAGCTAGATAAGGCCAAATACTCCTACTATTCTATGAATTATTTTATGCATTTCAAGTGAAATTGTTATATGATGTAATGAAGAAGAAGCTGTCCTTTAGGTAAAGGAGTGGTTATTTTATTCTTGTTTCTTGAGTATTTTTTTTAAATGGTTCTTTGCAAGAAAAACTTTTACTTATTCAATTGCATTTTCCAACTTTCACTAAACTTCACTACAGTTGTCAATTAATATCATAAATAAAGCACGTTTGTATTATTGTCACTGTTTTTCTCATTTATGAACTACTTGGCTTGTACGTACCAGAAGCAAGGGCGTGAGCAGCCAATTAACTGAGGAAATAAGTAGCTCCCAGATAATGCACTAAACTGGAACCGTTCGGTGCCAGTGTAGCTCTCCAACGTGGAGGCAGACAGCAGCCACACAGGTATTAGGTGAGAAACACAGACCGCAGGCTCAGCCCCAGACCTGCAGATTCACAGTCCATACTCCAGCAGCAGCCCAGGTGCTCAGTGCGCGCCGGGGAGGTCGAGAAGCAAGGCTCACCCTCCTTTTGCAGCTGTGTCCTCCTTCTGTTCATCCATCTTCCCAGGCAGGAGCTATAATCTGGCTAATTATCCTGATTACCAGCCCTTACAGGAGGTGGGAAGGAAGTTGGAGCTTGAACTCCAAATTACCAACATCAAATGAAGAAATATAACCTGCTAGATTCCCTGACTCCCTCCCCCACCTACCCAGCTCTTTCCAGAGATCTGAACCTAGGTGATTCTCTTAGTAGGCAAGGTTTGTCTGTACTAAAAATGTTCATCTTTGTGATATCCTGCTCCTCTTTCTCGAGGCCCCACACATTCTTCTTTGCTTTATAAATCACTGAAACGTAGAGGCTTACGGTGCAATCCATCCAGTCAGAACTCTAGACATTGCACCAAAGGACTTTACTATAGATAACGAAGTTCCTGAAGATTGTGAAATGAACCATAAAATTTAGAATTTACTTTCTGGTTAGAAATACTTTAGATGTGACTAAAAATTGCTTTGTAGTAAGTATATCAAATATCAAATAGTGTGCTTGAGAGAATACAAAATACGAAGATAATTTGAAACAGAATTTTCTTGGTTTGGGCAAGGGAATTATTATACCAAGTTATTACATTATTTTATCAACAGAATGCGCGACTAAGGGAAGTATATTGGGTTGCCCTCGGATCCACATACAAGTGATAACTCTACAAGCATATGGTATTTGACAGAAGTATTAGATTGCTGCTTTTCTTTGTTTTCATTTTGTCTTTTTGAGACACGGTTTTACTACGCACTTCAGGCTGACCATGAACTCACTTTGTAGCCCAAGCTGGCTTTGAACTTACAGCAATCCTCCTGCCTCAGCCTTATGAGTGCTGAGATTATAGGTGTGTACCACCATGACTGGCAATTGCTGGGTTCTGAGTTGGTTTCATGTCAAGCAGAAGAAAAAGGTCATATCTACATTGTGAGCTTAGGCTTTTGCCTGTGGCAAATGACATGGAACGTTAAAACAGCTCAGAGGCATCTGAAGCCACAATGAGCTCAGGACCAGCCACATGTTACCACATATGTTATCTGTGGTAATGATAGAGTATATTGCTCTACCATACCATGTACGGACAGCACTGTCTTACCTATGTCTGACTTCCATCTGGAAAGTTCAACCCCTAGAATGACCACAGTTATAGAACACAGTTGACTTTTAGCATCCATAGATTGCACACTCATGGGTTCAATCAGCCATGAAAGAAAAATGTCTCCTCACTGAACACACACTGATTGGTCTTATTTGTCCTTATCCCCCAAACAACACAGTGTGGCAGCAATTTCCGTAACATTCATGTAGTATTAGGCCATATAGTAATTTAAAGATGTTTTAATGTAAATGCAAGAGGACCTGGGTAAATCCTATGCAAATTAAGTGTTAGTTTAACACAGAGATGAGAATATGTATAGATTTAGGCTCCTGGATCCAATCTTTGATAGACATGAGGACGACTGCAAACAAATGTATAGCCTTCTCTCCGAAGGGCTACATTGGAATCCACGTATTGGCTAGTTTTCTATCTCTCCATTGCAAAGGCTCTAAATTCTAGGTGCAGTCTACAATCAGTTAGAAAGTGTAAAAATATTCCCAGGCTCCACCTCAGAGTAATTCCATTGAAATGTATAAATTAACTGCTGTTCAGTATTTGTCTAATATTTAAGGCCCCTGAGGCTCAGAGGAATGGAAACCAATTCACAAGCTTCAAACCAGACAGCCTGCCAATGCAAAAACACAGCAGTCTGTCAATAGGCAGAGATGGAATAATTATGCAGGGGAGTAAAAATAATGGGACACTGGGGGCTTGTCATCTTGCCCTGAGTTTTTGGGGGGCTTATATTTCATGTATATTTTACGCTTCATTCTATGATAGAAGCATTTCTGTCATAGAGTCCTGTAATTATATGTCACTAGCCCAGCACTAATGATCTAATTAGGTATGCTGGCATTTAAACTAATTTCAAGGTCTGTAAAACTCAGACCACTTGTGTGGATACCTTCAGTGGCTCCAGCGTTACTTCACAGGGTCTTACAATTTCATTTCTCTGAAACAGAACATGTATCAGTGTGGATGGGACAGGCTAGGCTGCAACAACTCTCAAGCATTAGCGTCTCATTAACAAAGGTTCAAGAGATGAAGGAGATGAAGTGGGGAGGGCAAGGGTTTAAAAAAAATTGAGAAACGTGTGCCAAATCCTCATGATGGATATAATCACAATGTACTACAAACACGTACCAATGAAAACAATAAACATGTAGCTAATAAAAAACTCCCACAACATAAAGGCTCATTCCTCACATTATATGATCATTCTAGATCAGTTCTATCTCTTCCTAAGTAACTTTTACTTCAATCTGCGAAAACATGAAGAGTCAAACTGGAAGAAGGAAAGAGACCATGATAAGCTGCCTGTTGGCTTTTAAATTTCCTCTTCCCATGTGGTATACACCACTTCTTGTTTTCCGTTAGTGAGTCAGACAGTATGGGCATGCGTGACATCTGCAGGTTAGGAGAGAAATCACTTGTCATTCTCATCTGAGAGGACATGGAGTCTGCAAAGTAACATAATCTACTATAGAAGCATTAGGGCAAGACACTTTTATGTACTTCGTTAAACTGTTATGTGCAAAATGTTACTTTTTAAGACTTATGTATTTGTGTTTGTAACTGACACTCAGATTCTTCCAGTTATTTTATAACTCATTTCCTTTACACCTAGTGCCTGACGTACGACGGGCACTTGAGGACTGTTTACTGCGTGAGTTAGAAACAGGTATTATTGAAATACAGTGATGCAGCAGCCCGCTGAATACCTTTGTTTCCACAAGGCACTATGCAATGATGAAGGACGAGCACTTTGAGACACATTTTATCATGTCTGGCCTTTGGTGGAGTCTGTGTGCCCATTATAAAGAAGAACTCTGGGAGTCTGTCTGGAGAATAATACAGTTTTAACTTCTGCCCAGACATGCTGGGGATCATCCTTAAGACCTGATAAAAGAGAAAGGATAGAGTGAATGTGCCCTTCTTCTTTCATCATTTTGTATGAAGCTGCAAAGTTTACATTAAAGTATGTCACACCCACAAAAGCATCTGAAGTACTTGTGGGAAGATCTTAAGCTGTACAGAACACATTTTTTTTGTTCATTCTCCTCAGTGAGAATCCCTTTTTCTTTTTCCAAAATAAATGTGAACAGTTTGGGGTTTTTGGTCAGATTAGCTACTGTAAGTTTGACTGTATAGAATGTGTATCATTTAAGAGGGACACACATCTGAAATGATATTTATTTTAAGGCTGTGAGTTTAAATTATATTTTATAATCATTATCATATAATAGACAATTTTTTACTCTATTGACATTTTGTCTCAATATAGAAGTTCAGGAGGAAAGGGACATTATTTTTGTATTAAACTGTAAAGTTCATATTAAACCATTACTGTTTTACAGTTTAGATAATGTTGCATAAAGAAACTTTTTAAAAAATTAACATAATATTGGACACTTTTTCCTATATAAAAGTGATGATTAATTAGGTAAAAATCATGCATGTTAAAAAATGAAAGAATTTTAATTATGTGAAAGGGAATACCGAGTTCAAAGGAGATCTTTAGAATTAGATACAAGTCAAAGCCTTTAGAGAAAACAGCATAAGGGGTGCATCTCCTGTGCCACTGCGGCCTGAAGTTAAGCTCTGAGAGCAAAATTCATTTGACTTATCGTTTTCAATTCCTGTAGAAGTACCTCTTGTTGTACAATAAAGACCATCTCTTTTAAATTTCAAATGACTTAAAAGGTAGAAACAGGATGATAGCAGAGGCACACTCAGATTTTCATTGAAAAAAGTATCTTATTATGGATGAGTCACATTGGTGGAAATCCGATCTGTCAGAATTAAGCAATTAATGCCACCAATTAAAATCTATCAATGGATTTTCAGTCTTGGGGGGGGTAGACAATGGGTCATCTTGGAGCAGTTCAAACTTGCTTGTAGGAAAATCATTTCAATGCTTCATCTTCGTGACATAATTCAAGATGATGGAGATTTTGTTGTTGCTCTTTCCTTATAAAATTGTCCCCTTGTATTCTGGGCAGGAAGGATGCAAAACTCCTAGGAATGATATGGGACATTATCATAATACCTGAGGAATCCTGGCTGAGGAAAAAGAGTCTGAGAATTATTCTTTTTTATGCTTGCATTTTGTGTTTTTAGTTAAAAACCATTAAGCTGGTCCTAACAGATCTTTTAAAAGGCAAGCACTATTTCATAACACAACATTGTTTGCTTCTCTGTGACTTTTTCATTTATAAAACTGTTTGTTCTTTTTATAGTACCCTGCATGCAACAGAAATTCTCTTTATTATGTCTCTTGAAGGAGGGAAAATAATTGTCACCAGAGATGTCTGTGTTCAAATCCCTGGTACTTAGAAATATGTTCAGTTAATTGGCAAAGGAAATTGAGGTTATAGATGGAATGGTTTGCTGGAGATCTGACCTTGAGGTGGGGAGATTGCCTTCCAGTATCTCAGTAGGCCCAATATGGTCATGAGATCTTTATAAAGGTTTGATTCTATTTTTATTTATTTATTTATTTATTTTTTGCAGTATCAGGGATCGAACTCAGGACCTTGCACTTTCCAGGCAGGCCCTTATGCTACTGAGCTATGTCCCTGTCCCCCCGTCTTTATAAAGGAATGGTGGATCCAGAGGGAGACAAGTACACAGGATGACAGCATGAAAATTGTTTGACCTGATGTTGCTAGCTCTGAAAGCAGAGGAATGGGGTGACAAGCCAAGGAATGTGGATAGTCTCTAGAAACTGGGGAAGCAGAAAAACATCTGTAAGCTTCCAAGTGGAATACAGTTCTGCTGACATCTTGGTAGCTCAGTGAGATCCATTTCTAACTGCTGACCTCCAGAACTGTAGGGTAATAAATGCTTGTTGTCTCAAACCACCTTGTTTGTGGTAATTCCTCCACACGTAGGGATTCAGAGTGGGGCAAACTATGCCCACATTTTTATTAACTGAGAAAGTTTTGCAAGTCAGTTTTAGTTCTTAAGCTTTCTTTTTCTGATGTTCAATGCAATAAGTTCTAATTATTAATACGTTATATCCTTGATTTTGGCCAACAAGGTAGCAGTCTTTACTAGCTAACAGTCATCCTAAATATGCATGTAGTGTGTGTTTACTCAGTACCAATCACTGTGGTCAGCCACTGTGCCTAGTAGTGAACACAAAATCTAGCAAGACAAAGATAAAAATTACTTCTTCTACTCAAGAAAATTGCAATCTAAATGGCAAATTCCATTTGTACAGATGAAAGTCAAGTGAATATTAGAGAACCAAGGACATCGTATGTGTGAGGAAAGCACGGTACCTCTCAGTACACACCCAGATTGGTGCATCATTTTCAATAGAAGATGCATAAAGCAGAAGTTTTAGAAAAGTTGAGTGTCCTCCGAAACTTGCTGTGCTTATGTTGCAAATTATTAATATATTGGATAAATTACTTCCATGTATTTATTATCATCTCCCCACTTTGTCTTTTGTGAGAATATCCTTTAATTTCATTTTAGGGATTAGGTAGAAATTAATAAAAAGCAGTCATTCGCTTACTTATGTAATAAACAAGTGCTTCACTCAGCTATTTACCAACCAACGAGGTAAGAATCACAGATACAAATGCTAACAAAAGTAGTTTCTGATTTCAGATTAGTCTAGGTGGCCATGAAAGATAGCCATGTAACCAATGAAAGCTGAACATGTTAGTGGCCATTGGTATGGGCACAGGCTAGCTGCAGAGGACACTCAGGAGGGAAGTAGCCACTTAGGAGCTGAGCTATAAAGATGAGTGAAGGGGCTGGTGAGATGGCTCAGTGGTCTAAAGCACCTACTTAGAACAAGCTAAGCCAAGCAAAGCAAAGCACAGGGACCTTGGTTCAATCCCCCAGCACCACATGCCAGCCCGCCCGCCCCCTGGTGGGCTGAGCTGGCCACACACAAAATAAATATATCAATAAATATTTAAAAAAAAATAAAGATGAGTGAAAATTATTCCTATGAACAGAGTGAGCAGAAGATGACTACAGGTCCATGAAACAAAGAGACAAACATAGAGCATTCCAGAAAGCTCAATTACATTCCATTGCTCCAGAGTACTGTATAAAATGCTGGATGCCAGGAGGGATGATCCTGGTGGGAAGTGCACAGCTCAAAGGCTAGAGATCCTCAGATGCTATTCTAAGACGCTGAAATTTTATTCTCCCAGAGAAACAGAACCATTCCAAAGGTTCTCGGCAATGTCGGCAAATAAAAGCATCGCAGTGTGCCTCATCCTGCATCTAGCACTGTGGGATTTCTGGATCTTTCTCAAAGTCAAAACGAGCAGAGAAGGTAAATGTCTTGAATCACTTCAACATCGAAGCAGGCATGGCAGGGCAATTAAAGACGCTCATGAGAGAGAATTTCTAGAATTGCTACAGAAATTAGCAAAACTACAGGATAAGTGTGTTGGAAGGGAAAGAGAATGTTTTGAAGGAGATTGAAGGCAATATGTCTTTCACCTAGCAAAAATGTTGATCTAGGTATCCATGGTATTTTTTTATCACACCTCATAATTAAACTCCAAGTTAATGTGGGAGGCTAGAGGTAAACAAAGTATGTTCAGTTTTTGGAGCCTGAACTTGAAGTGACACACAGTGCTTGTTTTATTCCAATTAAATAATGGCTCAATAAATACTTAAAGATTATCAGTTTAAATAGGCACCCAATTATTGTCCTGTCTTAGCTTGAATACTGACTTCTCCTGTTTGACACTGTTACTAACATTATGATTTTAGGCATTAATTCTTTTAGCTTTCACACCCTTCCCTTCAGATAAAGAAATCAACGGTAAGAGTGGTCAAGTGGTTTGCGAAAATCACAGTGAGGTGGTTATAACATCTGAATCTCAGATTCCTTGAAATTAAGTTTCTGTTCTTACCTAGGCTACTCCCACGACCAACCTCAGGGCCCCTTTTGACACTCACACTGGCTTACTCCACCTAATCTGGGTTCTTCTATACTCTTGTTTTGTACTGGGAATGAGGAATAGAAAATATTAATTTCTTTGGTGATATTTAGACAATCCAAAGTCGCTGTCAGACATGTCCATTGGTGATCTCTGATTGCATAAAAGAACATGGAACCCAGTTTGGTCAAAAGTCTTTCCCCATCCACCACGTCAGACACAAATGTACCTGCCCCTTGAGTGGAGCTTCAGATTTGTAGTTGCTAGAGCCTACCTTCTCTTCAATATTGCTTTTTTGAAGCTGGTTTTGATTTCTGTCACTTGGAGATGAAGGCTCTAAAAAAATTCTATAGAGTACAATACAAATTCTGTAGTCAGAAAGACCTAGGCTCAGAAGACAATGTATAGCCTCCTATCTGTATGATTTTAAGCAAGATTCTCCTCTGTATATTGTTGTTTACTCATCTCTTACGTAATGAGAGCAATCTTAGGTGAATGTGAGGATTAAGATGATGCTTTTATAGTGTTTGGCATATAGTAAGCTTTAATTAAACTTTAGATATCATTAAATAATGAATATAGTGAAAGTAAATGAAGGAATTATAAAACTATAAGCTAAAAACTTGAATTGTGGATGCTATGGAGGTACTTTTAAGACTATAGTTACTCAGATAAACCCAGCCACTTAGTTCTACTTATCAAAGTATAGAATCTCCTATTTTGCCTCCTCCCTCATTTTAAAAATGTTCTAAATGGATGAAAAATTGTTATTTTTAGCATTTGAAATTATATTTATATGACAGCAAATAAATGATTGAAGGTCATGGTGCACTTAGGAGAAAGTTATTAAGTTTGTCTGATCTTATTTAAAATGATGATATAAATGCTAAAGAGAAGATATTGTATGGTCTAAAAAATATAACTATTCTTGTTTTATTTTTAAGGAAGGGTCTACAGAGTGTTCAGAGTCTCACTATTAGATCGGACTCCTAGTGACCCACCTGTTTACAGCCTCCCAAGAGCTGGGATTACAGGCACACGCCACACACCCAGTCTCAATTACTGTCTCAGCGTGCTGGGGTGAGGGCCAGCACAGCAGGTTGGGGATTGAACCCCCAGCCCCTGTGCCTGCTTGCAGGTGCTTTAATCCGCTGAGCTATTTGGCCTCCCATAAAACTATTATTGTTCTTAATCTCAGAAATTCATATGAAAGAAAGCAAAACTGAAAAAAAAAAGGCTAATAAATACATATGCCAATTTGTACACTGAAGTTGTCACATAGGAAATGATGTAAGTTTTAAATCTCATGTTAGTACTGGCTATAAAAATCATATTTCACTTTACCAGCAATAAAAACTTCATGTTAGTTACTAGTGTTTCCCTATACTTGAAGAAAAGACCTTTAAGTGGTCACTAGGTAAAAATATTTTGGCCCAAGAATTTAGACTTTTAAAAAACATGTGTGAAGGAAGGAAGGGAAAAGAAAAAACAGAGAAAAAAAGTAAACATGGAAACAAAGCACTTTTTTATTTTATTTTTTATTTTTGCCCAGCTCAGCCTGCCCTGAAGGGTGCAGCATGTGGGCCAGGAAGCAAATCATGGTCCCTTGTGTCTGCCTAAACTTGCCCAAGTAGGCGCTTTAGCCTGTTGAGCTGTCTGTCTGACCCCAAAGCTTCTTAAAAGAGAGGTTGAATGGAACATAGGGGGATAGAAAAAAAAATCAAGATAGCATGTAAGGGACAAATTCCTTAGGATAAATGTGATCACTATGTATACCTAAAATGTATTAATAAATTTAAATAAATAAAGATGTTTAGAGACAAATATCTGAGTGGCCCAGCCTTTATGCATATATTGCTATTTATTTCTTTATTATTTTATTTCTTTATTTTTATTAGTACATGTTTGCAGCATTATTATAGACAGCTAAATTAGGTAGAAATATTCTAGGCAGTCAGGTAAGACTAGGTCCTCAAAGAAGGCAGACGATACAGTACAATCTGGGGAAGGCGCATTCATTGAAGGCTGGTTCTCAAGATAGAGGTGGAATGACTGGACTTACACACCTTCCAAAGGAATAAACGATAGTGATTAATATTCTACATAGGCATCAGTCACCCTGGTGGGGGACCAAGACCTCCTTACCCATCCCTCCCAGCAAAGGTCCTTGTTCTTCCCATGAACACCTGCTGCAGGATCTGCTTCCCCCACTGGGTCAACGTCACCTAATCAGCTATTCCTTTATTTATTTATTTATTTATTTTTTGGCAGAACTGGGGATTGAACTCAGGCCCTTGTGCTTGTCAGGGAAGCATTTATTCCACTGAGCCATCTCCTCAGCCCCTATTCCTTTAATCTTATTGGCTGATCATATTTTTCTCCCACCTTATGTCCACATCATCATTTTGTACCCATGCGTAGTGTGTCAGAAATCTAGCTGGTTGGGAGTGCAACACTTCTCTTACATCACTTGTGTGTCCCATATCATTCGTAAATCAGTACAATGCTTTTGTCGCTTGTATAAATGTCCATAACACATTTTATTTCCTTTTTTATCCTCTTTCCCTACCCTTTCTCTCTTCCCATCTTTCCATACCTCTCCCCACTTGAGAAAGATCTCTCTTTTTACTTCCTATTGCTTATCTTTATTTTGTGTCTTTATTTATAAATTAGGTTTCTCATATCTGAGAAATCATGGGATACTTAAACCATGTGCTTGATTTATTTTATATTTTAGTTAACAATATGGTCACAAGGTGCATCCATTTTCTATTTATGTTTTACATAAAACAAAACAACAAAGTCAGCAGGTGAAATGCAGGCAAAAGCAATATTTGACATATTTTATCACCAATAATGGCAATCTGAGTATTTACTACTATTTTTTTTTAAATGCATTCAGTGCAGGGTGTGCAGGGTCTCATTACACAGATCAGACGCATAGTGATCCATCCTCCTGTTTTCAGTGCACCTGGAGCAGAGCCAGCATGGCATACACAAATAAATAAAATAAAATAAAAAACACACCACAAAATTATAGTTACCAGAAGGGGTGATTTACGTCTGAAATCTCAACACTGGGGAGGAGGCAGGAGGGAATTGCCAAGTTTGATGCCAGCCTGAGCTACAAAGTGAGTTCAAAGCCAGCCTACCTTACAAGATCTTGTCTCAAAACAAACAAACAAACAAACAATAAAAACCCTGTAAGTTTTGACTTAATTAAAAACTTACCATACAGTAACCATATGTTACCTTCCCTGGTCCTATTCTATATGTTTTTACCCCTGAAAGAGATGCTTTCCCATCTCTACACTTTCCACAAAATCATAATTATAAGGTCAAAGTTTGCTTTGCTTCAATGTTGAGCCCCTGTGGCAAAATTCTTTATCGTGCAAGGTTGACTAGTTTTTAACCCCAAGAAATATTCCTTTATTCCCCGTAACTCTCTAAAAAGGTTAACCTGTATTGCAATTGTGTATTAAAATTCTTGTGTTTTTCAAAGTTATACACAGAGAAAACGGTTCACATATAATGTACTTAAAGACATTTACAATTAGGAAAACAATCTCTTATTTTCTATGATCACTAACCATCATGAATTCAATAAGTGAACTGCTTGCAAAAAACAAACATCCCAGGTACGTTTTATCAGATCCGTAAGCCTTTTTCATCCTCCACTGTTCAAACAGCTAAATATTGAGCATTCATTATTTTATTTGAATTTTCGAACAAGATATATATTTTTACAGCATAACCTGAAGGTATTTATTGAGTATCAGTGATGTATAGAACACTGCTCTAAGCAGAATCAAGAGATCATCATCCTACTAATAATAATTAAGATTAATCAAACATCTACCAAACTTCAGCCAGCACTGTGTATTGTACATGCAACCTCTCATATAAGAAGTGGAAAAGATTAACGAACAAGATGTAAAAGTATGGTTCAATGACCTTGCAATGATTTATGACTTAAATCAAGAAGTTCTTGTGGAAGATTTTGAACCTGAGCAAAATCTTGAAGAAAAGGTGGATCACAGAGAGAGTGATGATTGTGATTCTGGCATTTTGGATGATGAAAAGCAGGCAAACCTCAAAGAGTTGGCTCTTCAAGACGATGTGGGGTCATGCACTCTGGTCTGCGGTCTGTGGCTTACTTGTGTGTGTTGTGTATGGCTCACTGTGGAAGCATGAGAAACTTTCTTTTTCCCATAACTAGCTCTGAAGCAGAATATCAACTAGCAGTTCTTCACCCAGACAGCATGTGGTGCTGTACAGAGAATCCCTACAGGGCCCTTCGACCTTCTGAGTGGCTGCCATTGATGGTAGATTTTGCTTGAAAAGAGAATAGAGTCATCTGTATTTAACAAATGGGTTTACAATTAGACATACATAGACTGTGTTTTGTTCACTTGTCATTTGTATTGATTGAATTGTTTGAACTTTTCAGTTTTGTTACTTGCATTCCAGAGCCAAGAATTTACTCCCTTTGAACACCTGTGTGGTGCAGGAGGGAAGTGTGCCACCCGGAGTGGCGATCTGTAAAGAGTTTTTTTTAAGAAGAATTCTTTTTTTTTTTGAATGGTAAACTGTTGCTGCTCTGCATTTATTCCTGGGCTCTTACATTGCATGAATGAAATGGCCACCTTCACCAGGTTAGATGTGGCTATAGTTTGTGAGTGAATTTTGTTTTCTGAGGTTTGGCTACAGAAAAGCTTTCATCTACTTCATCCCAAATTGTGAGATCCAGGGCAGCAGCTTTGGGAAAAGAAGGACAGAATGTAGCAATCGCTCCTCTTTGAAGATCAGCTGCTCAGGTAATCCTCCACATGGATACAATGGATTAGTTCTGTGCCCATGCTCTTCACCATGCAGAAATGGCTGGATTGACAGAAATGTAGTAATGGTCCTTTGAAAACAGTTACAGTTCCGCCTAGGTGGCAATATCATTTAGGACTGGGAAAAGGCTCTTCAAAATATTGTATACCAATTGAGTCAGAATCCACTGTATAGTGCTGTGTCTCCCGTAGGCAGGATTCAGGAGTATAATTGGAGACATGATCTTGAAGAAGATATTGGAATCCCAGCCAATCCTTTTCCTCTATCTTTCTTTTCTTCACAGTCACCAGGAGGTGAACAGGTCTCCTCAATCAAGTTCCCATCTGTGGAGAGCTGCAAAGGACC
>NW_004524601.1:12066068-12085662 GCF_000260255.1 Octodon degus
CCCGGGGTAGGGGAAGTACTCACACCTATGGGTACTTCCCAGTATTTACCTACCTATGGGTAATCCCAGCAGTACTAAGACCCATAATCCCAGCCTTGGATCACACATAATCCCAGTGGATCATGAGTTAACACAAACTCTAGAAGTCCTCACCTCATGACTGATGAGGCTTTGGGGGGACAACTGGACACAAACCATAACACCCTCCCTTTATCATAAGCACAATATATTTATTGAGGGAAAGAAAGCTCCTGTCCAAGAGAGGGACAGGAGGGGGCCTGAGCAGGTTGTCCCCCAAGAAGAATTCTTTCTTGAGGTATTTAAGCATAATTTCTGCTTCCATGTTGCTTAGTGTAGTCTGATGTTTGCCATGTCTTCTAATTATACTGAAGAGTGAATTATGTAGAATATTGCTCTCTGTATGTTTATATCTATCCATCCATCTGTCTATCCATTTTTCCATGATAAGAAAAAACCTGAAAAGTCCCCTTTTCTTAGGGCATCATTGACCTCCCACTGGGAAAGAAGCAGAAGGTCTCTGTTGACTGGAGACCGGTTGAGGCCGAGTGTTTGAGTACTATTGTGTATCTGTAATCTCTAGTTAGTTGCAGTGTAATTACTTTTCTGCCTCTTATAGATTCTTATTCTCTGTAGTATCATACAAACTCCAATTATCTTTTCAGCTAATTTATAGAAATTTGGTATAAAAGTAACAGGTCACAGACTTTGTCATACATTTTCACATAAATTTGTGTATGAGCATAATAAAATACAGAAAATGATTACTTCTTTACAATGTATTAACATATGTAAGTATTGAATAAATATATACAGTGAATATATGAATATATACTATGTTGACATATATGCATCATATTTACTCGTGTGCGCACACTCACACACACACACACACACAGATCTCATACTGAAACTATTATTCATGACATAATCAATACACCCTGAAGAAAAGGTTGCACAACACTAAGGCATAATGCATCTAATTGCAAAAATTGCTGTGTAAGGAAATCAAATTTCTGCTCTGACTATTTAGGCTTTAGTGACACAACCTTGAAGGAGATCGCAGCCACGGGCCTACCTCACCATATTTTGTGTCTCTGACTCCATTTTATCTTTTGTCTTCTTTCCTTCTGATTTTTCTTAAGTCTTCCCTCCTGCTTACCTTGGATATCATTGACAACAGGCTTGATTGATGAATGTTTTATGACCAGTATTGAAATTTCTTCATGTCAACAAAGCTCTGCATGGCTGGGCCAAGAGAGTGACCTGAGGTAATAATGATCAGCCTAGAAGATGCCAGGCCAAGATGACCTGGGCTGCTCATCATGGGAGCTGCTAACCCACATCTCTGTTCTTTTCTCCACTCTGAGGCTGCTGTGAGCATTTCTGAGACAGATCTCAGGTCTCCTGACCTCCATTTTCTCTGTGGGACTTCACAGAGAATAGACATTCATTCCCATCTTCACCACCCCTAACCCAACTGGCTTCCTGAGATGAGAGAGAGTCCATCCATTAGGCCCTCTGCAAGAGGGGGCTCAGCCTAACAACAATAGGTCCTCACTGGTGCTGTGTTTATTCTGAAGAAGGAAAAAGAAGGTAGCACTGTACATAGAATATTTCTGTTCAAAGATCACTGCATTTGTTTAAAGGCCATTACTAGAGTAAGAGATGGATTTTATTCAATACTTGGCAAATATTCCTCTAGAATCTCTCTTGATCTTGCATGTGGGCATCTTCAACCACTGCCCCCGTGTCAACTCCCTCATCTCTGTTCTGGTCTTCATCTCTACTTCGAAGGACTCTAGTCATGGTGGATTGAAGTCTCACTTTACCTTTCCTTAATCACCTCCAAATAGTCACATTCTGAAGTCTGACAGGAACCCCTGCCCAGCTCAAGGCATCAATGAACTACCTATTGCAAGCCCGTGTGGAGCCTGGAGTATCCATGCTTGTGAGATCTGGTGACCCATGTTGTGCCTGCTTTGAATCTCGCTTTGAATGCCTGCTTTGGAGGATATGAATACTCTGTCAAAGGAAGTATTCACACTCAAAAAAGTCTGAGAAGTTACAGATTAGTCACTGATTCTTAATTGACGCCTGATGAAGATTCAATAAATGTCCTTCAGGTCGTGATGCATAAGGGAATTTCAAAGAATTTCACGAGGCAGCAGTCTTCCTGTGCTATTCTAGGAAAAAAATTTTTTTAGAACAAATTATTCTGTATTTATATCTAAGGAAAAGAAGATAATAAATTTTAATTATTAATAACAGAGGTTCTTAGTACATAAGCCAGATTATTAGGAACTTCTTAAAGATCAAGCTTTTACCTTTGATCTTACAGAAATGTGGGGTATTTGAGCAATGGTCTAAAGTGTTACAAGGTAGGCTCTGCCTATTAGCAAATTTGTCAGTGGGCAATAATACTGGGGAAGAGAGAAGCAGGTCAGATCAATGTATTTGCTATTTTTTTTTTTTTAATTTGGTACAAGGTTTCACTACGCAGCTCAGACTCATAGTGATCCTCCTGTCTCAGCCTCCTGAGCATTGGGATTACAGGTGTGTGCCACCACGTCCATGTGAGTGGCCTACTCAGGGCACCTGGGGGCGGGACCAGTGCTTTATGTGTACTGGGGCTCAAACTCCTGTCCCTGCTTTTGCCTAAGCAGGCACTTGGTCCACTGAGTTATCTTGTTGGCCCTGTATTTCTTATTTTAACATCAAATTGCCTACCTGTGTCTTGAAATGAATTTGAAAAGGGACTGTAACTAATAAATGAAACACTTACTTTGGCCATTTAGATTCCAAAGTGAAGAGGTTGTACCAGTAAAGCTTTTTGCATGTGTAATTCTGCTGCAGTGGATTTCAAACCTTTCACAGTTTACATGGAGATTGCGGGTACACAACTCAAACACACACACAGTCTGTGTCTCTGTCCTAGGCAGTGCACTGTGGCATTTCTAAATCCCACTCTAAACATTTCTTGTTTTGTTTGCTTTTATCCCATCTCCGTTGGTTTCACTAAACTGCTGTTTCTCACACTAGGCTCAGTTCATAACACGCTGGGTTTGCACCTCGCTGGTTGGACTCTCTACAGTGGCATCATCAGTCTGGGATGCACAGGGCAGGCAGAGAGTCGATGAAGAGGGTGAATCAGAGCCAGGATCAGAGTTTCCAGCGGAGTAAAGATGTGTGTAGAAGAGAGGACATGGGGTAAAACAGAGAGCAGGCAGGCAAACACAGGGAACAGACTGTTATGTTGCTTAGGAGAGTGGATCCTGAGGTCTGACACATTATGTTCAAGTATCAGCTTTGCTATGTATAAATTTGCATCTTTATAGGAGCATCTAATCATTCTCTGCCTCATTCTACAACCTATAAAATAGTGCCTGGGAATGACTGATCCCGCAACGAGACTGAGGACTGTGATATTCATCCATTATACATCTACAGCACCTCCAGGAGGCAGATACAGTTTCTATGTGTTTAATATCTGTATTTCATAGTTACTTTCAGGAGGATAAAATCACATAGAATATCTGTTGGAATGAAGTAAACATCTATCATAGAAAAAGCTGAGCTTTAACGATTTTCTAAAATTCTTAAAAATACATAAATCAGGTGAAGTAAACTCATCTAATCCCTAAGTGTCATGCACCTTGCTGTCTATATCGTGGTGTAACTGTGTTAGCTTGCTTGTGGTGTAACTGTGTTAGCTTGCTTATCTATAAAGGGGCATAAGATAAGGTTCTAGTAAAGAGGGAGTTAATGAATATGCACCATTTACTGCTTGGAGACAACTCGCTGTGGCCTTTCTGTGTGCCTCGGATTAATTTTCATTCTTCTATGCTTCAAGGATGTTCCTGGGAAAGAGCCTTGGGAGAGAGAGAGAGACGAAGACAATCATCATTACAGCAGAGACTGGATTATCATCTTTATTAAGATAAGATCTCCTCCTAGCACAAAGGAGAAGCACATTCGCTAGCAAGTTGCTTGAACACATTGCAGTCTCCTAAACTTGAAGGTCATCGCTGTGATCCAAACCTACTGTGTGTAAGGCGTTCATGAAAAGCTACCTCCGACTCACCCTGGGGGATGCGGGAAGGTAGAAAGAACAGATGGAACTTGAAGGTCATGCTGTCTGCTGTGCCAGGAGAACAAAACCTTTTGTCTGTGACCCTGAAGTATATATATTTTTTTCTGCCAGCATCTATGGAACTATGACAGCCTAACTTGTTAGCTTGCAAACACACACACACACACACACACACACACACACACACACACACACAAAAGTTAGATGTTAGGCTTTTTATGGTTCTTGATAATTTGACAATTCCTAACCACATAATAAGCACTCAGTAAATGCAAGCCTGTTAGCAGTATGGTATTTATCAATGTGACAATGTGACAATCATTTTAATTCAGCAACTACTAGTCATTAACGCATGACTGCTATATTCTATCCTGATGCAAAGGTGTTAAGCTTCAAAAGCCAAATGAGACAAAACCTCTGATGCTATTCTAGAAAGGAAGAAACCTTCACATAGATAATTCTAACCTGTCTAACTACTACAGTAGACATATTCAGAAATGTGTGGAGCTAGGAAGAACCAGTATCTACATTGGCCTAAATTGTGAGAAGAGAAGGAAGTATTGGGAAATTGATAAGGGAAACTTTAACTAAATTGCTAAGGGAACACCTTAACTGAGTTTGAACAGCTGATGGTGAGGGTTGTCACTGTGTCAACAATGCTGTGCTATTGTTTTAATATTATTTACTGTTACACTGGAGGCTGTGTCTCCAGAAACCTACACTGAAATCCTACCTGGACGTTGTGAGTGTGATTGTATTTGAAAATAGGATCTTTACAGACATAACTAAGATGTTGTGCCCCAGGGAGGCCAGGTCTTGATGTCATCAGGAGCAGGTTCCTCACTTCCAAGTTCCCAGTTCTCTGTGCTCTTTGTGAAAAAATTTAGCCAGGACACACAGCAAGTGTAGAAGTAAAGGTAGAGTTTTGCAAAGTAGATATAGAATTTTAGATTCAAGGGAGAAGGTGGGCAGTGCCACAGAGGCACCTGAATGAGTGCGAGTTTGGATACCATTTTCTGCACACAGAATTACTCCCAGGGTTCAGGGAACTATGGTGATTAGGAAGCTTATCACATTTCCCTTCTGGGTTAACTTGGAATATTGATATCTGCAATGTCTTTTGTATTCCTTTCCTTCATATTCCCTTTCATATTCCTTTTCGTATTCCCTTTCATATTCGTGTTCCTCTAGGGGACTTATTCATGTAAGAATATAAATCAGGTCTCAGCCTAAGGAGGAAAGGTCTTTAAAAAGCGCTCCCCGTTCTTGCTGGGCATGGTAGTGCACATCTGAAATCCCAGATCTTGGAGGCTGAGGCAGGAGGCCTGCTGCAAGTGCCAGGCCAATCTGTGCTACATAGTCATTTGAAGGTCAGCCTGAACTATGCATTGAGACCTGGTCTCAAAGCACTACAACGAAAACTAAGCCAAACAATGTAACTTCTTCCCTTTCTGATATCATGGGGTGTAGGCCATTATGGCCCCAGGAATGCTGTGTGCCCTGTTTTGGAAACAGAGGGTCAGATATTGGAAGCAATATGCACAGTATTATTGTAACATTGAAAGGTTACCATCTTCTGGACTGGGACTGTGTTAGGCCTGAGACCTAGCAAGTGATGATGAAGGCATTATGCTCTGATGTCTTGTTTCTTTACTTAGCTATAACTGGCAAACCCCTGTGCATTCTCCCTCCTCTGCATGGCTCAGCAGGATCAGGGCTTAATCCCAGATCAGTGATGTCTTGGTAAGATGAAAGGACAGAAGATGGCACACAGCAGACACTGCAGAAAGACTGGCAACAGTGGGAAGAGCGCAGCCACGTGAATTCAGAATCAAAGCTCAGTTACACAAATGTGAGTGAGAACACTTGGAGGGCTGCAGATAAACATGGAAGCTGGCACAAGAGTGGGTGCCCTGCTGGCCCCCTTCTATCCCTGCACCACCAGAACAAAAGGAAAACACATAATTTATATTATTTTACACCACCTTGTTTGTAGTATTTTTTTTAACAGCAGCCTGAGGAAACAATATCCTCTTTCATCACTATTGTCCTTAATATTGTCCTTAAAGTTGACAGCATCTTTAAGAATAAAAATAAAAATAAGACACTGTAGCCAGAAAGAAAAGAATTATAAGGCATGGTTGAAACATATGGTGGGTACTTAATGAAAAATTACTGCAGGAACAGATACATTGCCATTAACTCTCCTCTAAATACTTCACGTTGTGTCTGATGCATTGATCCCCTTGTTCTTGTGGCTTCTGAAGCAGTTCCAGGAATCATCTTTCTTGAGTTTGGTTGCACTTCTGTGACTACCTTGGTGTCCTCAACGGATTCAAAGTATTCACCTTTGGGCCCTCTTAACTGAGAAAAAGCCAGAAGTGACCCAGCACCAGATTTGTAAAGAAAGTGGATAAGAACACAACATAGTGGTTTTGTTTAGTATAGAGAGGTTGTCAGTATGTTGTTAAGGGTGGTTTTGAACTCACTATGTTGCTCAAGGTGACCTCAAAGTCATAGTGATCCTCTGTCTCAGCCTTTTACATGCTGAGATTACGACATATGCCAGCATACCAGGCCTGATGAAGAGCCTAGTCATCTGTTAGCAGCATTCATTGTATTTCTTTACTGTATCTTGAAAAGGTACTCATGAAAGAGTACTTTCAGATCTGCTGCAGAAAATAGCAAGAAAGATGGGATAAGTGTGCTTGAAAAGAAGGATCATATTTTTAAGGTGGTTAATGATAATACTTCTTTTGCTGTAGTAGAATTTTTTTTAAATGAAGGATTCATCATATATTTTGATCAGCCTGCATAACAGAGAAATGTAAACTCAAGAAATGACAAATTACCATATGTCACTGCATGGGGAGATAAATGGCAGCTGCTAAGACAGGAGAATGACCCTTGGATCTCGATGTGGAATGCTGTATTTGGATGCGGGCCAAGCTATGCTTCAATTCCAGCTCTTTTCACATATGAGGTAGGCAACCTTGGGAGATGAGCTGTCCTCTCTAAATGTCTTACTATGTGGAGAATAGAAAATCAGTCATTACCCGGAAGGAGAACGTAGGAGATGTGAAGAAAGCCATGGCACTTGTTTGATGCACGGCAGTCGGTGTTTTAGGGAGCACCTTCTGATGTGTTGATGATGGGGGTGTTGGGTATGGGTGGAAAGAGAAACATTTAACAGCCCAGGTGAGAAATTTAAGAGGTGTGAGCATCAGTAATAGCATGGTGAGATTGGAAATGAGAAAACAAGTGACAAGGATATTTTTGTGTTAAAATTAGTTAGTCATCATAGATCAGTTGGATGAATATGGTAACGAGACAGAGGTAGCCTTCACACAAGTCCTCTTCTACCCATTTCTACAAACATGTGAAAAGAAGGTATTATTTCGGGTGTTTACTTAGTTAAATCTTCCTGCTAAGGAGTGCTGTCGCCTCGGTCAGAGCACTGGAAGGTTTATGACCATGGCCTCCTCAGCGGGTCCCATCCTGGGTGGTTCTGAAAAAAAAAAAAAAAAAGACCAGAACAAAGAGAAGGCAAGGTCCTTTCACACAAGGAGTGGCAGAACAGTAGAAGGTTTTTTATCCTGGTGGACAAAAAACAAAGTTATAACCCACTATTTAAATATTAATTCTGTTCAGTATCAGGAGAGCAGTGTTTCTAAAGGTAGTGTCCCTGGAGATGGACTCTATAAAGAATCCTATTAGAATTGCCTTTGAAATCTAGCAACACCTAAGAGCTCTTAATTTCAATTTAACAGAACTACACAAAACCATTATCCTCCGCTTTTGGAAAATCACACAATACAAGGAACCCCCACCCAAGCCTCCAGCCTAAACAAAGTGAAGAGCAGGAAAACGGTTCGAAGTTCTGTGTTGCTTCTACAACATAAGGTAGCATTTCTTAAAAAAAAAAGTTTAATAGAATGTAAGAATATTTTTCATAGATTCAATAGTCACAATAAAACAAAACTTGAGTTCTGATTCATTTTATGAATTAGAGTATTTTCCCCTTAGGAGCTCTTTCCACCCATACCAAGCACCCCCATCATCAACACATCAGAACGTGCTCCCTCAAACCCCAACTTCATACTCACCACTATCCCCCCCCCCGTATAGGCACCCACAAGCTTATGCAAATGCTCTCAAGGACATTCATATTTCAGGTATAGAAAGGAAAGTTTGTGAAAGAGCAGTAAAGTTTCTCTATGTGACTAACGACCAGGCAATTCAACAGGAAGTGCTTCAAATGCAGGTTAAAAGAATATCTGAGCTGACAAGTAGAAAGACTCATTTGCAACTACAAAACAGGGAGTGTAAAGTTTTCTGAATGGACATGACTGGCTTCTGAGAACGACACAGGAAACCAAGTTCTTTTCAGGGGACTCCTCTTTGCAAGGCTAACTTGAAACCCTGGTGGTGCAAACATGGTTACTGTCTGAGGGACAGCTCTGCCGGCCCTCTGCGCTCGGGGACACTAAGGCTCATGCTGCTGCTTTCCATTTTCCTGGTGCAATTCTGACGAATGCCACCTAGCATCACTTCTAGAACTTTGTGCTTTCAGCTTCAACAATTGAAGTTTAGGGAATGGTCTTCAAACGCAGCTGAACAGACTGGTGACTTGAGAGTTGTTTTCCTGAGGTTGCCTCCGTGTTTGGCTTTGCAACCTAGGATGTTTTTATTGACTGACGTTCATGGTAGTGAACTTTTCTCTTTAAAGATGAATTTGAGTTTTAAATATCTATGTACTTGAGATTCATGTGTGTTAAATAAGACAAATGATTAATTTTAAAAGATCTAACGAGAATTGATTATAAAATAAAAATCTTAAAAATGTTATTCATGTGGCTGATTCTGAAGGAAATGGAGCATTCATGATGAGAATCTGCAGTTAAGGAAGCCCTTTGTACATTTAAATGTAGATTGAATTCTACAAAGCACAGGAAGAAAGAACAATAATGTTTTGAAAAAGCGGGATACATTCTTTAGGAAAAATTGAAATCTGGGAAAGTTTAATTCGTATAAAATAGCATGTGTCAGTCTCTTTTAGAAAAATAAAATGTGCTTTTTCACTTCTGTACCTGATCACTACATTTCAATGCACTAGGAATGCCAACTATGAGCTGCAGGGTCGGGGGGCACTGTTTGCCATTTAGGGTCAGTTGGCTTTGAAGCCCTCCCTACTGGGCCCCTCAGGAACTCTGACCCTCTCTCCTTTGTCACTGTTGGGGCCTTCTGAGGGCCACCTCTTCCACATTCCCCACAGCCTTTTCAACATAATGAGTTTAAAATTCCTATAGTCATAAAATTTAAATAGAGATTGGAGTAATAAGGATAAGAGTAAATGCCTTGAATACTTGGGCTTCTGCTCTCTTAGAGGCGAAGGGTTTTGATTTTCTAACCAGGGTCTGTTTTCTTGTCATTATTAACAAAAATTGTGGACAATAATAATGACAATGACTCTGTCTGGTTTGGTTGGCTAATTTTAAACTTTAGAAAGAGTTGACCGAAAAGTCAAGGGCTGGTAGAGTAGGGGCAACTTCTGCAGTTCCAATTTTTGGATTTTGCTTACATAGGATATTTTGGAGTACTTCTTGCCATCAGGTTTAGTGGTAGCAAGAACTATAGGTAAAATGGTATGATTATGTCACTTTGTTGAGCTAGGGCACAGAGATACTGTACACTATACGAAGACAGAAAGGATTCCACATGAAAGGAGAAAAATGGGTCACATCAAACTTTAAAACTTTTAATTGACTTAAAATGCATGCATTTCCATAAACAAACATGCATTTTAAGATGGAGAATGCAAGTTTACTGCACTACAATTTATTTCATCATACATCTATTCAAAGAAAACTTACAAGTTACCATATATTAATTTTTATATATTGCATATGCTTTTATAAAGAGTTACCAATAAGCTTATTCCAGCGACCATTTGGAGAATTAAAAAGTGTTGTTGTTGTGTCTCTAGCTGTCCCCCAAAAGCCTCATGCAGTCATGGAGTGGCCTCTAGAGTTTGTGATTAAATCAGATCCAATGCTGGGATTATGGGTGTGACAGCTACACAAGCACATGGGCAGACAATCTGCATACACATGTAAGAAGGGGAGACAGGCTAGCTAGCACCTCAGCTGCTGCTTCTCCTTCAACTTTTTGCTGTTTTCCACCACCAAGACATGTGCAACTCTGCCTTGGAGCCAGCAGAGTATAGACTGAAACCTCCACTAACTGTGAGCTAAATAAGCCTTTCCTTCCTTAATTTTGTGTGTTGTGTATTTTGTCCCAGCAATGAGGTAAAAGTAACTGAGACAGATGGGATTCTTTTTTTTTTTTTTTTTGGTAAAGGTGTCATTTAAATTCTGGTTCTTTAAATAAAATTTGCATTTAAATTTGCTACCTACAATATTTGCTTTGTTATTGTAATTATTGATGATTTATGTGATAATGATATTTCTATATGTTAACACAGTAAGTCACAGTTTAGGTAATAAATGTCTTATAATAGGAATGATTTTTTAAAAAATTATTTATTTATTTTTATTTATTACATTTATTTATTGTGTGTGTGTGTGTGTGTGTGGCCAGCTCAGCCCACCAGGGGGCGGGGCTGGCTGGCATGTGGTGCTGGGGGATCGAACCGAGGTCCCTATGCTTTGCCAAGCTTGTTTCAAGTAGGTGCTTTAGACCACTGAGCCATCTCTCCAGCCCCTTATAATAGGAATGTTATAGAGTTCAGAGTTAAGAATCTGTCAGATCCAAGTTCACTTATATTAGAGTCATTATGTGACAAAATATAGTTATCTTACCTCTACAAGCCTCAAGTTTCTAATGCACAGCACAACATTATTATTTACTTCCTAGACTATATTGAAGATTAAAAGAGATGTTTTACAGAGCTTGGCAGAACACCTGGTCCATAATTCTCCATAAGTAAAAATGATTACTGTCTTTCCATCTCATTCTGTAAGCAACTAGCTACAGATTTATTATTACTTATTATTTTATGTCATCGTATACCTTATTCAAATCATTTCCTCTATACTCCTAATTTAGTCCTTATCTTATTTTCTCACCATTTAATAGGTATTCTTCTTTGCTTACACATCTGTAGATTATCAACTGCAAAAACTGAACCTTGCTGGACTGGAATTTTTAAAAGTGATACAAAGCTCTTAACATAATAAAGATTAACTGTAAAACATGGAAGAATGACATAGACACTATGTGACTCGGGGCACAGCTAAAATCTTGAATGACAGAACAGAGCAGAGAAAGCTTGGCTGACATGGAATTTTTTTCATTGGTTTTGGATCCAGTGGTACTGGCACGGAAGAGAGCCGCTACATTTGCCAGTCACACCACAAACACTGATTGAAGACTTGTGTTGGGTGCAGTGCTCCGGAAGCAAAAATCCTCATATTTGAGTTTTAGCTTCTGTTTAATATGTATCTTATTGTCTGGACTGCTACAAAGGTTAGGAAAACCAGTTTGTAATATTTCATCGTAATGGCTATGGATAGGTTCTTTTTCACCTGCATATGGTGGGGTTATCTTTTAAGCATAGTGAAGAGATTCATATGCAGAGTAGCCAAAAATTAGCTAGTGCCATTGCAAAAATTATATTTTGAAATGAGCTGTAAAGACAGTTTTAATATACACTTAGGTTGAAAGAAATTGACAGCTACTGTGGATAAAAGAATATTTCATCTTGGATAATACATCTTTACAATGTATTCCTTCAGAAGAAATATTCAGTATCACAATTGTCTACCTAATAGCTAAGGAAATAGAGATTATTAATTAGTCATGATAATATCTTGAATACTGCAATGATTAGATTAAAATTTCATTTTAATCGAAATTCTACCCATTCTTTAAAATCTCTCAGGAGATTGAAGAAGCAGAAATATTTCCCAATTAGTTCTATGGGAAACACAGTAATTCAACATTATTATAATACCAAAGTCAAATAGACATTACAAGAAAAGAAACTTTAATTTAATATCTCACATGAACATTTAAAGTTCCTTAATGAAATATTAGCAAATGAAATCTGCCAGTGCATAAAAGGAATGATACATCATAACTAAGTGGAATTTACCTCAGGTAGGCAAGCTTTGTTCAACATTTGGAGATTAAAAATTCATCACAACAGTCCAAAGAAGAAAAATCACAGAACATGTTAACATATGCAGAAAAAGCATCTGAGAAAATGCAATACTTACTCATGATAAAAAATTTTAGTAAACCAAGGATAGGTAGGCTTTCTTAACTTGATAAAAAAAAATCTATCCAAAGCTTATAGTTAACTACATACACAATCACAAATAATGTGAAGGTTTCCAACCGAGATCAAGAACAGGGCAAGAACGTTGCCTCTTTCAGTTGATATTTAGCATTACACTGGAGGGGTAATTAACTACTACAATAAAAGATGAAAAGAAAGTTATGGCTGTACACATTAGAAATAAAACTATGATTATTCTCAGGGAATGTGACTGTCTATACAGAAAATCCAAAATCATCTATAGAAAATTACTAAAATTAAAAAGAAAAAATATATGAAAATTTTAAGACACAAGTAAATCACATACCTATGTACTAGCATTAAACACGTGGAATTTCAAGTTAAATATACAAGTCATTTATATTAGTAACATTTTCCACAAATATATAACTTAGTTATAAATCTAACAAAATGTGCCCAAGATGCACCCTGGAAAAAGATTTAACACCTTGATGAAATAAATAATAGAACTAGATAAGTGGATACTCCATGTTTATGGATAAGAAGAATCAGTATCCTTAAGGGGTCAGTTCCTCCTCCTGTGATCTCAATAGTTTAATATAAACTCAGTCAAAATCCTAGCAAATTGTTCAGTGGATATTGACAAAAAGTTTATATGGAGGGTCACCAACATAGCAATAAAAAAGAGAACAAAATTGGAGGCTTTGGCTGGGGAGATAGATTGGCGGTCTACGCGCCTGCCTGGCAAACACAAGGTCCAGAGTTCGATCCCTAGTACCATATGCTGTGCCAGCCCCGAAACTGGACATGGTGGCACATACCTGTAATCACAGCACTGGGGAGGCTGAGACAGGAAGATCTCTACAAGTCCAAAACATATAGTGAGACCCTGTATTGACAAAACAAAACAAAAAAGTAATTTAAAAAATTGGAGGCTTGACATTCATTACCTTATTTCAAGATTTATTACAAAGTTTCTGTGATCCAAACAGTGGAGCACTCGCCCCATAATGCGCACATAGAGCAACGGAAGCGAATGAAAACTGTAAAAATATTCATGTAAGTTAGTCATTTGTTCTTCAAGAAAGGAGCAAAGACAGTGCTGTCAGTAAAAGGTAGCCTTTTTAACATACGGTTCTGGAGCAACTTGAAACCCATATGCAAAAACTGAAGGGCTGAGAAGACAGCTCAGTAGAATAAGTGCTTACCTGGCAAGCACCGGATACTGAGTTCAATCCCCGGTGCCGAAAAAAAAATTAAAAAAAAAAATCTGAGGAACAGACGTTTCTACTTTCACAAAATATACTCAGATTTCCATGTATTCAAATATATCACAGACTTGAACACAAACACAGACTACGACACTTGTAGGAAAGAGCACAGGAGACAAACCTGTAGCTTGGTGATGACTATTAAGACAGAGCAAAAGCGCTCTCCATGAAACCGTAGCTAAAAACTGAGCCTCATTAAAGTTGAATTATGTTACTCTGAAGAAGAGCGACTATCAAGAGAATAAAAAAGCAAGCCACAGGCTCAGAGGAAATATTTACAAAAGGCATATCCAATACAAGACTGTTATGCAAAATATATTTAAAAAAACACTAAAAAAAGTTTCAACAAAAAGAAAATGGACAGTCCAAGTAAAATATGGGTAAAAGTCCTGAACAAACACTTTACTAAAGAATATATACAGATGAATATTAAAAGATGCTCCACATTGCATATCACCATGGAAAAGGCATATTAAAGCAAAATATTAGAATACTGTTACACCTTTATTAATGTTTGAAATCCATAACCCAACAATACCAAGTGCTGACAAGGATGTAGAACCAAAAGAACTCCTGCTGCTGATAAGGATGCAGTATTAGACAGCCACTTTATAAGGCACTTTGACAATTTCTTATAAAACTAAATGTTCTTATGTCCTATGATACAGTAGTCATTGCCCTTGGTATGTACCCAAAGGAACAGAAAACTCCATCAATTTATATCAAATCCTGCATGCAGATGTTTATACACGCTGCTTTCATACCTGGAAGAACTTGGAAGCAACTAAGATGCCGTTCTGGAAAAGAATGTACCGATTCTCATACATCTGGACAGTGGAATATTACTCAGTGCTTAAAAATGAACTGTGAGATGTATAGGAAAGTGAAATGCATATTACCAAGTGAAAGAAGTCTATGTGAAGAGGTTCTTTAATGTGTGATCTTAACTCTACAGTGTTCTAGAGAGGAAAACTTAGAGAGAGGGTGGAAATTCCAGTGGCTGGTACAGATTAAGGGAGGGATGAGACGTGGAGCAGGGAGGGCAGGAAGGACTGCAGCAGTACACGCATCTCATCAAGGTGTCTGAATCCACAGAGTGCACAACAGTAATAAATCCTAATAGAAACTGTAGGCTTCAGCTGGTATTTAAAGACTTACATAAAATTGATCAAGTGTAACAAACTCGAAGCTTTATTGCAACATAAAGGGGGAAGACGAACTCACATGTGTTGGATCAAGGAGCATACGGGAAAGTTTTGCATATTGTGTTGTGAAACTAAAGCTACTCTAAAAATAAATCCTGTTAAAAATTTTTGTTCAAAGGATGAAAACCATACAGCTCCGTGAAATTTTGATAAATGAGGTTTTGCTGGTGAAATGTTCATACAGGTAACAATACAAGCAAACTCTCTCTCCTCCAGTTATTATCAATTATAATGACGATTGGTTTTGTATGTGGTGCTGGAGAGTGAACCAGGGGGAGCTGTATTATGCACTTCACCCTTTGTTTTAAATTTTGAGACAAGGTCCTGTTAAGTTTCCCAATCCGTCCTTGAACTTGTGATCCTCCTGCCTCAGTTGGCTGAGTGGTTGGGATTCAGGCATGGAGCCCTATGTCCCCCTTAGTCTTCCGATCCCTACCACATGGCTAACAATGCTACAAAGTCTGTAGGAGAGGAGGCAGGCCTCGCACTTGCGTGTGTCTCCTTCTTTACGCTTGTGAAGATTTCTGTACCTTTTCTTCTGATCCCCCCCAGCACAGGGAGTGATTCTTTGCATTTTCATTTCATAGAAAAAGAAAAAACCCTGCAATTTCTCCTTTTGGCTATTGTGAATAAATTAATTTTCTCTTTGATGTCTTTATATTTGGGATAGGTCAGAAAAGTCTAATGAATAAAAGAATTTATTCTTAACATTATTGCATCCAGAGTGCCTAGACAGATCAATAGAATCTGAGGCTTATGTAAGTTAATTTTATATTTGTTGATCTATCAGTTAAACAAGATATGAGGGTGAAGAAAAGAAGCTGTCTTCAAAAGTAACTTTGGACTTAATCATTTAAACCATCCCTGGCGGCCCAGATGACTGCAGATCATTAGGTGCATGTAATTATTCTTTAGCTGACAGGATTGTGGGCTGGTGACAAGGTCCTGTCCATTGTGGAGGACCTCCGAGTGGCACTCAGGGAGCAGCAGGACCGGGTGGTTAGCTTTCCCTCAGTTGTACTTCCTGCAGTTTATTTCGTGCTAGCCATGACTTGTGCTTTTTTAAAAAATAGATATTCCATAAAGCTCTTTTTTTTTCTGTGATTTTTGTCTAATATGGCATTTGATACACATCACACCCAAATGAGACTAAGAATTTTAAATAGAAAAGCAATACTTGTAGGAGTCAACCCCTGAGCTGAAGACCTTGCTGTGAATGACACATACCTGAAATTTATTTGTTTCCTTTTCTCTGTTTTTGAGGAGGAAATTTGGAATAGTTTGAGAACTATAAAACAGAACTATTATGAATGAAAAATTATTCAAAATCAATTGAAGTTTACTTTCTAAAGACTTATTTCATGAGTAGTCCTATTTCAATATTCGATGCACATAATAGCCTAGGCAGATAAATGTGATCTTTATAGGTAAGCATCTGTGTGTGTGTGTGTGTGTGTGTGTGTGTGTGTGTGTTAATAGTTTATTTCCTGCCCTTTTGCCTGTTTTCTTTTTATCACTTATCTGAATCCCAAAGGGCTGAACTGTCACAGATTAGTTCTATCTACTTGTTTTGTGCTGCTGTCCCTCCAGAAATAGACTTTCTTTTCAGTTATAGAGAAAACTATCTGTGGTGTTCAGATTTTAATCAAGTGAAACAGTTTTAACTTTTTTCTTTGGGATCTTCCAAAGTCCTTCACTTAGAAGAGAAATAATTTAAACCACCTTGGCTATTCTTTCAGAGTCAGCTCTTGTCCTTTAAGAGGAAGTTTTCCTATGACTTTGGAGACCTGAATGTGGTTTTCAGTAACTATAGTAGTTGATTGACAGTGTCAACTTAAGAAGTTTAGAAGTTTAACTAAATTGGACTAGCAATTCCACACCCTAAATAGAGGAGCCACCCCAGGGTGGCTCATCACTTAAAGGATGTAACAGAAAAGTGAGGAAGACAGAGTGCTCCATTTCTTTGTAGGCGCTCTGTCCTTTGCCATCAGCTTGGACATCATCCCTTGGCTCCTACTGCAGACTCTTGGGCTTTCACTATGGATCCTCCAGCCTTCTGGTGTAGACTCATCAGCCTTCTTCCACAGACCCATCAGCTTCCTGATACGGACTTGCATGAAACACTGCAGTGAGCTCCAGACCTTGGACTGAATCCTTCAGCCTCCAGTGTGCAGATGCCCTCTGCACGCTTCCTCATCCAACTCTGTGGCTGACTGTCATAAGCCAATGTTGTAATTTCTTATACATTTTTTCATCTTGTGTTACATCTGTTTCTCTAGTAAAACCTTGGCTGATACAGTAACTTTTGAGTTAAGTTAAATGAATTAATGAAATTAGATACATTCAATATAGACACACATGGACAAAAATTGTTTAGCGCAAAGTCTTTATAGCCTTTCTATTTAAGGAACTGCTACAAACTATTTAGACAGATGTTTGCTTAATACAAACAAGTGAAATGGATTTTTCCAAATAAGCGTATGTCTGAAATGTTAAGCACACAACAATACTTAAAGAAAAACAAGGGTTCACCAACAGAATAGCAAGATTTTGTATATTATCCCATGATGAGGACGAATTGTAGGATGAAGATTGCTGAAGATGAGAGACACAAAACAGTCATTTTATATTTCAGAGGTTGGCATTGAGCCCAGACATTGAGTTGTGGAAATTAGATGGGATAAACAGTGATACCAACAGTAGCAAAACAGAAACTCCCAACCTCATTAGCAAAGGCTAAACTGGACAAATAATCAGGACTTTACAAAACTGTACAATCATTACTTGTCTTACCAAATTAAGTGATTAGAGGAAGCATATGAAGTCATCAAAAAACAATCTTAATTAGATCTCTCCTTATTGCAGTCTTTTCTCTGGGATGTTTACTCCTCACTTTTTCAGGATTCATTTGCTGCATTTTGGATGACAGAGCTCTCATCAACATTTTACAACAAAAAAAAATTAAAAATTATTTTTTGCTACGTTTTCCTACTTTCAAATGTATACACCAGGCTATGTCAGTTTTCTACATAAGCTGCAGGGTGAGTAGAAGTCAGTATGTCAGTCTGTATTAACTGACATGCCTCCTAAGACACTATTACATGTATTTGAAGTAAAATTCCAAGCTTTTTTTCAACTTTGCTATCTGCTACTCGTCACTTTTGAAATCAGAAGTCAACAGTTTTCCCTGCATACCAAAGTGTGAACAAGGAGCTGTGTCCCATCCCAAGAACTGGTTTGGAGGATGGAACAGAGTGGCTCTTGCCACTCTAGGTACAGAATGAATCTGTGATTAGTTTAACTAAATAAAAAGAGGGTGTAGTTGTACTGTTTGAAACTAGAGTTTTGGTAAGCTGTGGGAGTGTATAAGAAATGACATACCTTTGCCCTGTTCCAGGAGTTCCAAAGGGCTTCCTCTTAGAAAGAAATGTGGGTTACCAAGGACAGCACCTACCTAGGGTAGCACTTGCATAAACGAAGAGCACTCACACATTAGTTGCAGGCAAAGCTCCAGGAAGACCTGTAGTCAGGCAGGTAGAAGGCAATGACAGAAGCCTGGGAGTGGAAGCTCAGAAGGCATAAGAAGACTAAGTCTTCTTGCATAATGTAAGCCCTTGTAAACGACCCTGGAGATACTATAAGAGTTCACAAAAGACAAGGTGGCCAATTGCTAGTGGGAGCAAAAATAGAGTGAAACAGATGACCGATGTATTTGCAATGCAGAATCAACAGGAAAGGATGGATACTGATGGGAGAAAAAGTATCCAGAACTGGGAGGCATTCAGCATAGCTCCATGGGCAGTAGGTGACAGTCTCAGTATCAAAGAGTGAAACGTGAAAGAGAAATCAAGTTTGCCGATGGAGATTGAAGTTGCATTCTGAATGCACTAATTTGTCCATTTGTAAACTGTACTAACTATGTTGTTGAATGTAGGAATGTGAAGGGTGACCTGGAGATAGATTTCAGAGTCATCATCAACATATGTTAGTTAGGATTTCCTGTAGCAGCTTAAAAATATTTTTCTTTCTGTACCGATACTTGAGAAAGTGTTAATTTCAAAACAAGATCTGTGTTACAGCCATCTGTACGATCGTGAGTGTATTCCAGCCAAGGGTAAGGGAACTGAAGAGACTGGAGTTGTCCTTTTAAGAATATTGGAAGAGAGGGAAAAAGACGTTGCTTACTCCCACTTGGCTTAGGCTAGAGGAAAAGTAACAGAATTCTGTTTTGTAACAGAATTCTGGAGTGATCTTAGCTACAGTAGATTAAAGGGTTTTCACTGTGAGTAGAAGTAACAAGCCTTTTTGAGAAAATGTGTCCTGAATTTCAGAGTAAGAAGATGAAGAGACAAGGGGCATGAAAGTAGAGCTCTTTTAAGAGAGGTGGGATTTTTTTAGCATTATATTCTCATAGGAAAAACCATAAATACATTCTGTTTGAGGACATTAGCAAAATGGAATAATTGATTGTGAAGTCATTTTCTCTAAGATAAAAATCAGGACAACAAACCTGTCTGCACAATGCTTGCAGAGGATGGATACAGGTGCAGGCATACTTGTGAAACCTGATGGCAGAATTCTGATGTGGGTCCCTGGATGTTCCTACCTGTAATAGAAAGCAGTACAGTCACCTGCTGGAAGCAAGTGAAAGAGATGGCACCAGGAATCAAAGTGTCAAAGTGAGAGGAGAAGATTTGAAGACAACCCAGAAGGCAGGACAGAAAGGTGCCAACAAGTGTGATGC
>NW_004524601.1:12086791-12098454 GCF_000260255.1 Octodon degus
TAGGGCCAAAATGTTGGCTTTCCTTGTAGCCCTCCTTTTTCTCTAATTTTGGTCTGCAAACTTAGGTTGCTAACCCTCCAGAAGACAAGCTTATTGTTATTATTAAACGATTTAGGCTATTAAGCTTAACCTCACTATCTCACTGCATTTTAAACATCTTAGGCATAAAAAGGAACCGGTATTTTTCATGATTGATTCTATTTTTTCTTGATATCTAAAGTAATTTTTTCATTTCCCTTCACATTTATTTATTTTTTGTATTACACTGAAATGTTAAACTTTAGCCTCTTGAAGCCCCGTCTTCATTTCCTTAGGAGCTGTCTTACTTCTCCCAGGTCTTCCTTTAGGTTTTACATCCTTATTTCCTTTGAGCAACGCATCTTCCCTCTATTTGTTCTTTTATGGTTAATATTCCATCTCTCTCAGTTATTATATCTTTCAAAGTTATCTCAGCTTGTAATTTATATTTAATGCATCAAATCAGGAAAGTGGGCTGTAGCAGAGTGACTGACTCTGATTAATGATGCCTGTGAGGAAGGAGGAGACGAGAAATGTGCACACTCGCTTGGTGTCACACTCTTCTTCTTATTGATTCTATTAAAAACAAATAACTAACCAGCACAATGACAGCCCAGCTGAGCATTTTGTCCTCTGAAGTATAATACAGCTTTTATTTCTATTGAGACTACAGAGTAACTTGAACAAAGCAGACATTCTGTCCAAATTATGAAATCCAAAAAGTGGAAACCAGGAATTTTCAGAAGTGCAGCAATTCTGCTGCTTATTTTATTCTTACATAGAGGCGATTGTTCCAGATAAGAGGCCAATAGGTCAAGCCTTGGTAGATCATAGAAAAACAATTCTAATGTGAATTTAATATACCTTATGAACTCCCATCCTGACTGATCTCTGTCTATTCTTCTGGAAAGGTGACATCCTTGTGGGGAGTCTGGCCTGGTTACTAAAAATACATGACACTTACTCTTTCCTTTTCCCATATCTCATCAATAAGAGAATAGTGGAAATGCATAATGCAGAGAAAGGTAGCTGTCTGCAGATTTGGTCTTTAAACTTTTAATAAAATGTCAAGAATCCAAAATGTAAATATCTCAAAATGTAAATGAGCCATTCAGGCTCAAGATGGTCATGCATTTAACTATTTAAAAAACTTAGTGGTACCAATCATGGTCCAAAGAAGTCTAGATCATGGTTCTGAATTAGATGATCCAAGGAAGACTTTTCCTTTGTCAACTCATTTCTTAGGACAAGCAAACTCCAGGCTGGACTTTGATGCAGATGAATCCATCTTATGCCTCATAAAGTATATGGAGGCTCTACATTTGTACATTACTGCTATGTATTTTTATGCAATGATAATACAACTGTATTTGAAAGAGAATCATAATGAGCCCCTTCATTTTCATAATTAAATATCAACTATGATAACAGCTGTCCTGATATTTAGGAAGTATAGTTTTTTAAAGTAAATAACAGGGAACTTCAGATACTGTTCTAGTGTTAGCCAGTAGTCAGATATATTTCGTAGCCTGGCTAAGATAATTAAGTATCTTCCAAAAAATCAAAATAATATATTATAAAAATTTCTGACAGTGCAACTTTGAATCTCAGAATATCTCTAGAGAGTTTTTAAAGTTAACTTTAAGAAGGTTCATCAGTAGATATCATCAGTAACTTACATTCTCTGCAAGAAAGGAAGATCTGATTTGATGACTTTCAAAATCATCTCTACAGAGCATTCATTTGTAAAATGTAATTTATGAAGAAAAAGTAGTTTTGCACATCACTTCCCTAAGAATGATAGATGCCATACTTGTCCTAAAATTAATCCTTAAACTCAGTTGCTATTCTATACTGGATGAACATGTCTCATACTGGAAGAAAATCTAGCATAAAGGCCATTCCTGTCTGTCCATATCAAGATATCTTCCCAGGTGTCCATTACTGATTCCAGGGTCAAATCCTACTTACTGTGAACCAATCAAAATGATCTCTTCTGCCTTTCCACAGTCACTGACCTGTGGGCTGGCATGTTGTTCTTTCCTTGGAGAGAAAGAAGCAAAGAGGCTTTTACAGAACTTCTTGGAAGGAAAGTTGAAAGCTCTTTTGGTAGGTGGTGAGAATCCAATTCTAGATGTAAGAAAGAAAGCATCCCATTGACTCCAGCTGGCAGACATCCTAGACACAAGAGAACTAGACACAGAATGAAGTCAGCATAATGGATGGTTGAACCAAAAGACAGGAAAAACTCATAAACTTGATTACACTTTTGAGCTCTGAGTTTACCAACCCTAAAACTTGGATTCCTTCTTGCTGAATATGTATTAATAAAAATGCAATGATAATACTATTGTATTTGAAAAAGAATCATAATGAGCCCCTTCATTTTCATAATTAAATATCAACTATGGTAACAGCTGTCCTGATATTTAGGAAACATAGCTTTTTAAAGTAAATAACAGGGAACAATTAAGACAATTTGTATTTTTTTCTGTTACTTGCAGTTGAAATCACCTCCACTGACACATATGCTCTAGAGAAAAGAGGTACTTTTAAAATGATAGGGTGGTAACTGTGAGTTTGACATATTCAATGAACAGCAAGTTGTGAAGGAGTACAATTGAAGCGAAATGGATCTAAGTAATGACCAGAAATAAGTTAGGATACAAATATGATGATTTCAAATGATGAAATCCAAATTTAAACAATTTAAGATTTTGAGGCTATTAAGATAATGGACTAGTGCTGGAATTTAGGATGGAGAGAAATTCTCTTGCCCACTGGAAATATTCCAATGATCTTAAGAGTGTACTAAGAATGCAAGTTAATGGCAGAGCTTGAGAAGTAGGTAGCAGTTGATATTGCCAAAGGGCTTATGAAACACAAATCCTGGAAAGGGACTCAGGGAAAATATTTTCAGCCAAGGCCAAGAAATGGAGAAAAACAGGACCTTGTAAAAATTTCAGTTCACCAGGAATCTTGGTAAATATGAAATGTGTTTTTCACAGTTTAGAGTAAAAAAAGATGTCAGGAATTTAGATAAATTGAAGAAGAAACCTCCCACTCATAAATACTTGTGCATATGTACACAAAGCACACATTTACACCCTGAAAGATACTCTCAATGAGGGATACTAAGGAGGATGAAGGGATATGAGGCAGGGACACCTGGGAGTAGATGATTTTTGAGCCCTCATGTGACACTGTCATCTCAGTGCAAGCAGATATTTGGCTGATGTAGGGCTTGTGTCCAGATGCGCCCAAAATCTCATGTAGTCATAGGCAGTGGATTTTCAGAGGTAGCTGAATCTAGAGTTTGTGATTGACTCATGGCCCAATGCTGGGATTCAGTGTGAGTGCTACATCTGCCCTAGGGTGGGTAGCCTGCACACAATATGAGGGTCAGAAAGAAGCTTGCTCCCTCTCCATTGTCCCTTCCCCCATCCCCTTCCCCTTGTTGATTTGCTCTCTTGCTCTGGCATGAATGGTTACCCCTCTGCTATGCCACTCTGCCTTGGAGTCTACCAATTATGGACCAAATCCTTCATAAACTGTGAGCTAAAGAAACCTTGCTTTCCTTGAATTTGGGTGTTTGGCATTTTGTCTCAACAATAAGAGAAAAATAACTAAGACAGTTGGCTTCAATGGGGGGACATGAAAATACCAGCAGCTCTTCAGGGAGAAATACACAAGGAGGTTGTTACAGTCCAAAGGAATTACTGGTGAGCTGTACAGAGAATATAATCAACTTCAAGAACACTCTTTCAGTATAGAAATAATAGAAGTCTCAAATTTGAGTGAACTCAAGGTAGGTATGAAATAATAACTTACTGTAGAGTAGGAGATCCCAGGGAGAGGTACCCATCTTTGCCAGATGATTGAGACTTTGATTTCTCTAAGGATATACAAAGTGCCGTCCTTAAGAATGGACTGCGTTCTTTTGAAATGGTTAATGCACCCAAGGAAAGAGCACAAGTTTTTCAAACAATCAATCAGCAATCTACGGACAAAACCTTATGTTTCTTCACTGTCTTTCAAACATATTTATTCAGTGGTTAAAATTTCTCAGAATACAAAGTTTTTCTTCAAAGTAGTTTATAAGCCAACACTACTCTTTGTTTATTTGCTTTTTTTTTTTTTTCGTGGTACCACTGACCAAACTGAGGACCCTGTGTTTGCCAGACAGGTATTTATGCTAATGAGTTATCTCCCTGACCCTTATTTTTCCTTCTTTAAACACATGACATGTTTCAAAGTTGCTCATAATTTGCTTAACTTCTTTTTTAATGAAATAATTATTGGAACTAAGAGGGTCAATGGGAGAGGCGTGATGGTGCTGCCTTTCCTTTTGGAACTTCAGGTGGAAGGCTGGGTCCCCAGGGCATCGGTACTGAGAGGCAGAGGAACTTCAGGGCTGAGGTGCATTGGGAGTGTTGTCCTCAGAGAAGCTGATAGGGTTTCAGTTCTCCTAACGTAATTACAGGAAGCAGACGCCTGATAGTCTCTTTGGCGTCTTGTCTGTGATCTCTCTGTCTTGTACACTATTATCTCTCTGTCTTTTCCACTATTTGGTCCGCCATAAGGTGATATAGCAAGGGCTTGGGGAGTTCATTCATTTTTGGATTTTGTAGCTTCCCAAACTATAAATCCTCTCTTATTTATAAAGTACCTAGCCTCAAGTATTTCATTATAGTAACAGAGAATAAATAAATACAGATTAAGTGAAAAGATAGTATTCAACTGTATACTGAAAGATTAAGAAAAGCTACAAACTGCTGTAATAAATAATATCCATTTTATAACATAAACTACATAAATAAAAATTTTGCGTATAGACACAAAGATCTGGAAATATTGAAAACTTGATGCATTACATGTATTGAAGAAAATCTAAGTAATGAAACTATTTTGGAGATTTTCTTATTTCACTATATTCTAATGTATTTTTAATTATAAATATGTTGTTCTAAATATCTCCTATTTCCCTTGCACATTTATCAATATATATCAATACTTGACAATCATTTGTCAGTACGTATGAGCATGTCTCAATAAATATCAATATATAAATATATATTGATTTATCATGATTTAAGTTTATTTTCTCTATAAAATAATCTATGGCTCTTCCTGTACTTAGTGACCCCTCTTCCTCTATAGCTTCTGCAAAGCTCCAATCAGCACTGAGTTGTGTCTTGCTTTGCTTCATATGTTTCTAACTTAATTGTATCAGTCTATTAATATCAGTTAACTATGAAGATATCGCATGCAGAAATCCTATCTTAGTGATGCTGCAGCTGTTTGTTTAACTCCATAGGGAGAGAAGAGCTTGCCTCCAAGGAGTCTTATGAGGATTAAATGTGATGACTTTGTGTAAAACACTTTACCAAAGTGACTCTCATCAAGGACAACCAATAAACCTTATCAGCAATAAAGAAAACAACCTAACTAAATAAGTGTACATTTCTAAGTCATGCTCGAATAATCTGAGCTTTTCTGGAATTTTATCATTTTTCAACATAAATGTGCAACATTATATAGATACCCTACATGTGGCTATAAGCTAAAAATAGTGACTTTTTAAAATCCTACCACGTGTGTTTTATGTACACTTATTAAATGGCTTTACACTTGCAGCTGACTTCTTACTAGGAAGTGTTTTACAATAATGTGTGCAATAGCTCGAGTAATGTTAGTCTACATCCTTTAGAAGCACCAGGTGGGATGACCCAAAATCCTTCATTGTTGATGCTTTTCTACTGCTGTCCTTGATTCTAGCCTGAAAGTAGTTTAAGATACTATTTTTACCTGTAGTGCAAATGCCACTGACTCCTGGTAAGTGATTCTCTGATTGAATCAGTTTGAGTAGAGTCAATTTAGCTGGGTTTATGGGATTTGGCTTCTTAGGACAAGTAGCTATTTTAGTGCCTAGACATACTTATATTACAGTGGTTCACAAACATGCATTAGTATGATGGATTTCCAAGTGGTTACCTTATCAGATGTTTGTTGTATATCTTCATAAGAAGTCTAGTAATTGAAACGTTTGTTACTTAGGTAATTTGATAGAAATTAATTATTATACTTATTTGAAAAAAATTAAAAGGGTTTTGTTTAAAATATTGATGGACTGCTTCTTTCAGGTGAATATTATTAGAAGTATGCAAATATTAGCATGTGAAATAGTAATAGTCATGCATGCAAATTTTTTTTTTTTTTCAATACCAGGCATTGAACTCAGGACCCTGCGCTTGCCAGGCAAGTGCTTATTCTACTGAGCTATCTTCCTGGACCCAAAACATGGAAATTAAGGCCTATGAGTTTATCAGTGAAATGATATTATGGTGAGACATTTAGGGAAACAGAATAATTGGAGCCGGTGAGATAGCTCAGTAGAAGGAGCGCCTGCCTGGCAAGCGCAGTGTCCTGAGTTCAATCCCTGGTACTGCAAAAAAAAAAAAAAAAAAAAAGGTAATAATTGCAACTAAGTTTTGCAATATATTTTCAACTTATAGAGTTTTCCCATGACAGAAGGAAGGATGAGGCCCTTTGGGTAGAGAAGCATAGTAGGTAATTGTCCAGTAAAAAACTTTTAATGATGAGCAATTGTCTGTTTCAAATTTTACAAGTCCATACAAAGTTTACGAAACATGGCAATGAAGCACTATGTCTTAGTTTCTTCCTGGATAAGCACCTCCACCTCTTTATCTTACAATTCAAAAGTTTTCTTCCTCATGTTTTGGCATCAACCAATCAAGCATGCCTTTGCTCTGGACTTGCGCGTTTTTCTAACTACGTCTCCTTATTAATATTTTGTTCTTATTTCCCCGTTCCTGATGGTCCGTCATCCACAGGCATTGTTCCAAGCCCTGGGAGTGCAGAGGTGGAAGGAAGAATGGTGTCTTCTATATTTAAGCCATTATTCTTGGGGAAACAAAGACATAGCATAGTCTCATATTCAGAATCTTGCGTGCAGCTTGGAAGAAAACATCCCATCATGACATGGAAATGAGGGCATTAATGGTGGAGATAGGTATTTACTGAATTTGTTGTTAGAGTTCTGGGAAAGGCCTTAACTCTGTACTATCAAGAGCAAGGTAGAAAGAGAGGAAGAATTATTATTACCTCGGATGTTTATGGTTTATTTTTCGTGATGTGTTCTAATCCAACTGAGTTCTCTTGCCTTCTTGTCTTTTTACTGATGTACTTTCCTCCTAGTGCCTGAAAAAATGTCCACTCTTCACTTTCTATGTTTCTTTACAGCTGACAGTAGTGATGTATGTTGGATACTGAAGGGAGGTGGAGAAATGAATGTCTAGAAGAGAAACAGTATATGTTGGGGCATTCTTTCCTTAGGTATTTATTGAATATATATTGTATTCTAGACACAGGTATAGATTAGCATGCTAACTAATTGTAAGGAGTATGGGGAAAAATAAAGCACAGGACAAGAGAAAGATTTTAGGATTAGCATAGGTCTACAAAAAGAATGTAGCATAAGAATGTTCTTGTGAATCTGGTAGTCTATGTTCAAAGACTTGAATAAATGGTAAGAGAGTGGGCTCCCAGCACATCTTGTGGGAGAACATCTTGCACTGAAGGAGAATATGTCCAAAGATCCTTAATCCAAGGCACAGTTGGCAGGTATTGCAAGGGACAGGGTTCAAAGAAAAGATGATTTTAGAAATGAGGTTATACAAATAAAAGAAATTCTTATAGTGTAACACTGGAAATGATTATGGACTGCTAAAAAAGAAAAAAATAAATAACCCTACACCATAGGTCAGTCATCTCTTGGTCTACACACTGAGGAGCCACAATAGAGTTTAGGCAGCAGGACAAGAATTTGTCTTTCTTAAGGATAGGTATGCAGAGTAGTGAAAAATTAATCCTATTTTCCTGTTTCAACACAATAAAACGGGGCAGAAAGGATGTGCACTTGAAATCAGACTCCTTCGTACCACTGTGGCCCTAACTGGTGGGTAATCTAGACTTGATAGACTAAACTATGGGTTTACTTTTTGTTGTTTCCTTTGCAAGGAAGGGATTTTGCTTTAGATCTGATCTGGTTTTAAGCATTCAATCCAATGCCAAATGGCAAGTGACTCCAAAATGATGCTGCAAAAAGAAATTTAGTTTCCAATGAACCCAGAATGCTGTTTATGTCTCGTGTCTTGCTGTTTTGAAAACGTGTGGCTCTACCCATAACATCACAGTTCTGTCCTTTCATTGCTTTTTCATTGACAGAAGGCTTATTCTTGTGGCCAGTTCTCTAGTTGGTGGGCGTGACAAATCTGCAGAAATGCTCCAGGAAATCCGCAAACAAATGCTTCTCCTCTGCTCACTAATTAACATCTGTTTCATCAGTTTTGAGAGCATGCCATAAAAAATGCAAGGAGAAGCTTGTGAAAGGGCCGTACAGTCCTTTCCTTTCCAGACTGAGTGCAGGGAAAGCCGCTACTATCTCTCCTGTCTCAAAAGTGTTCATAGTTACCACAGAATTTGGAAGTGCGTTATATTTTCTTTAAAACCATGCTTTTGGAAAATGACTGCTGACAGTCACCACCTTCCAAATGGAAGCCTCATACTACTCTGAGTTCCTGAGAGTATAACCCCTTTTAATTGATCATTTTAATTTTTATAGATAACAGTTATCAATTTTGATTATGATGTCTGAACAGATTTTCAAAAAGCAAAGCAACAGATTGTAAGATTTATGGAAGAGCAAATGTTTACCAGGAAACACAGGAGGAAATCTTGGGAACAGGAAATTAATGGCTTCTGCAGCTGAAGCACCACATAAAACTAGGTTTTTATATGAAAAAGAAAAGCATCAGCTTCTGAAAAGAATAACAAGACAAATGGAGCCAGAAAATTGGGAAAGCAATTGAGATAAATTGAACTGTGTTTGTATAGTTTAAAAGGTGTCAACTGAACATGCCAAAGAATTGGTTCAGTAAAGTGAATAAATTAAGTTCTTAGTACTAATGAAAAAAATCCGAAAAGTAACCAGAAAAATCTCACTGCAAAGTTAGAATAAAGTGAAAGCCAGGTAATAGGAAATGGGAAGATAGATCTTTTCCTTTTGTAAAAAGTCCAAAAGATGAATCCAAGAAATGGAGGGAAAGGAAGAGAGGGGAGAAAAAAAATACTTTCTAAAAAAAAAATTAAAATGTATTGTGAACATGCATGTACCAATTCCCTACCAAGAATGTAGTCATTACATACCACAAATATATGCTAAGAAAAAGATAAAAAGTGAAAAATGTTAAAACACCAACATTTGTAGACATAACTTCTGTTGGCTAACATTACTCTCCCTCTCTCTCATATATATATATATGTGTGTGTGTGTGTGTGTGTGTGTGTGTGTGTATATATATATATATATATTTTTTTTTTACACATAGTTACTTAGTTTCTACCATCTTGTGTTATTTTTCTACTGTGATGAAACATGTATAAATTATGATCTACACTTCAGAAGCTTCATGATTGTATATTGTATGTGGATAGCTTGAAGCTGGTTTTTCAATGTTAGATTCTCAGAGGATGCTTTTCCTTCTCCACCAGTGAGCTACATTAGTTAGAATAATTTCCAGCTTAAGGGGTAGCAACGAATACAGGAAATGCATTACCAGTGACTTCATTGCAAATTAGCATCTTGATGGCAAAGGGTCCCAGGGCGCACATCTTGCTGGCCTCCTCCATAAAACACAACATGGAAACAAGTATTTGGGAGAAGGGTGGACATACTCCCCAGAATGGCAGCCTCCACCGAAAAGAGAGAATGTTAGTAATTCAGTTTTTTTCACAAGATAAACTGGAGTAATTCTTTTTTAAACAAATTCCCATTTCTTGATATATAGGTCTTGTTTTATCTTGGTCTTAACCATCCAGCAGAAAAATATAGAAACAAGGTATGAAAAGTGAAGCCATGTTAATATGCAGAGCCATGGAAGGCTCAAGTCAACAGATTCACACATTGCCAGTCCTGTGGATAACCCACTACTGTTGTGGACTACTGGACTATATTGGAATATTTTCATGAATTCATGCACCTACAATATTTGGATGGTAATGGAATACCCATCTCTGACAAAACTAAACAAAAAAGGAGATATAAATGAAGGACAATTTTATATCTGTATACACAAAATAGTTAGGATAGATATATAGCCACTTTCTATTAATTCAATAAGAAAAAAGATTTGTCCTAATAGTGTTTGAAGAGGATATCACCTCTGCATCTTGTGCTATGAATGGCTACTACAACGACAACAATATGCAATGTATTAATTGTTGTTAGCTTTCCTACCAACCTGTTTTGAAACTATCTTATTGCAATTTTTTCTCAATAAAATTAATAAAAAACTCCCACATACAGACTGGGCTTTGTGGTGCACGCCTGTAATTCCAGCACTTGGGAGGCTGAAAACAGGAGAATCACTACAAGTCCGATCTATGTAGTGAGACCCTGTACACCCTGTTCTAAATACATTAAGAAATTCCCACTTAAACAGAAGGAAGGAGACAATCATATGATCAGCTCAATAGATGCAAAACAAAACAATGACAACAACAACAACAAAAAAACCTTTTGACAAAACCCAACATCATTTCATGGTAAGAATCTTGAAGAAAATAGGTATGCAATGGCCCAAGTCAATCTTACAAAAGCCCTTTATGAAAAACCAATGGCCAACATCGTATTTAAGGGGTATATTGGCCAGGGTTTTACTTAGAAGGCCAAATACAATATAAGGAACAGATATTAACCCAAGATATACAATGTATAAGGAATTACAAGATTGACTGATGATAGCCGCATACTCCTGTTTATAGCAGCTTTAAAAAATGCATAAAATTAAGTTTATTACTCCAATTTAGATATACATAATGGTCACATTCATCATAGGTAATGTGTTTCTGTACATGACATGTTGATTCCTCTTTGTTCCCATTTGCCTCCCTTCTTTTTTTTTTAATTTTTTTTGTTTGTTTTTTGCCTCCCTTCTTTTCAGCCACTTTTCTCCCTAATTTACACAGCTGTATTTCCATTTTTCCTTCTTTTCTCATTTTTTCTTCTTTCTTCCTTCCCTTCATGCTCCCTCACTTCCAGCTGCACTTCCTTTTGGAACAGATTTTTTCCTGTTTTGCAATACCTGTGATACATTTTGGTCCTTCTTTATACTTTCAATTTGTCACACTAGAGAGACAATGAGATAATCACACATGTGTGTCAAATTTATTTCACTTAAGAGTATGGTCTTATGGTGCATCTATTTACCTAGAAATATCTTAAATTTATCTTTCTTTATAGCTGAGTAGTACTCCATTGTACAAAACAACCACACCTTCTTTATCCATTCTTTGGCTGATGGTCATTTTGGATCATTGTCAAGATTTAGCTATTAAGCTGCGTTGCTATAAATATGAGTGCTCATACGTCACTATGGTATGATGCTTTTAATTCTTTGGGAATATACCAAGAGGAACAGCCGTACTAAATGAGACCTCTAATCCTAGTTTTCTGAGGATTTTCCACACTGATTTTCATAGTGGTTGTACCCGTCTATACTCCCACCAACAGTGAAGATGGGTTCTTTTTTCCATATTCCTGCCAGCATTTATTTGGTTTTCTT
>NW_004524601.1:12098669-12101447 GCF_000260255.1 Octodon degus
TTTTTTTATGATACTGGGGATCAAACTCGGCACCATGTGCTTGCCAGACAGGCACTTATGCTGCTGAGTTATAGCCCTGGCTTGACTGATTTCTTGATGATAACCTTGCTTTCTGGAATGACATGAACTCTCAGCATAGTTTTATTTGCATCTCTCAAATGACCAATGATGCTGAACACTATCTCACATATTTATTTTCAATTCTACTACACCTAAGATGAATATATACTTCTCAGATGAAGTAGAAATAGCAAATAAACGTGAGACGTGTGTGTGTGTATTAATCTCAGATGTCCATTTTGGGTTGGGCCTTTAAATTTGGGGTAAGAGGGTGTTTTTTTGTTCAATTCGTTGTATGTTCTAAATATTAGTTCTTTGTGTGAAGACCAGCTGCCTAAAACTTCCTACTCCATGGATGGCTTTTCACTTTGCTGATGATTTCTTTCACTGTGCAAAAGCTTTTTTTTATTTTTCAAAGAGAGTATAAATAAGAATTAAAACAAAAAATTATAAGTGGTACAGAATTTCACTTAAGAAAGTAATATGAATTTCACAGTATTTGTTGTCATACATGGTTTTTCAATCAGTTATTTGTATTACCAGATAGATGCATATAAAATTGGAAGAAGAAAGAAAAAAAGAAAGAAATATATAAAAAATTAAGCAGAGAAAAAGCACAATCCATTGAGAAAAGGAGATGAAACAAATTAAGTGTTATGTGCTCCTTTCCAAACGCCAGCAGAAATGCACAGTGCAGTTGTCCAAACCATTCTGCTCACACACCTAGGTAAATCTGTTTCCCCCCACTCCCTCTCCTGTCCTTCTAACTCAGTAACTGTTTCTATTTGAGTAAGTTCATTCCTGTGTTCCAGTATTTACTATACCCTTCAGATTCCATTTTTCTCTTTCAGGTTCTCAAGCTATGGAGATAATATAATATTTACCCTTGAGGGTCTGATTCATTTCACTTTAGAGTATGTTTCCAGTTGCATCCATTTACTGACAAAAGACTCGAATTTATCCTGTTGTATAGCTGAATAATACTTGATTGTGTAAAAGTACCATATTTTCTTACCTATTCTTCAGTTGATGGGCATCTGGGTTGTTTCTAGCATTCAGCAATGACAAATTGCACTGCTACAAACATAGGTGTATGTATATCATTGTGGTATGAAATTTTCAGTTCTTCAGGAAAAATACCCAGGAAGGGCATAGCTGGCTTGAATGGGATAACCAATCCTAGCTTTTTAAAGAGTCTCCATGGTGATTTTCATAGTGGTTGTACCAGTCTGCACTCCCAGCAACAATGGAGAAGTGTTCCTTTATCCCCATAGTCTTTCCAGCACTTGTTATTGGCTGACTTCTTGATCTTAGTCATTCTTTCTGGGGTGAGAGAATATCAGAGTTGATTTAATTTGTATTTCTTGAATTACCAATGATGTTGAACATTTTTTCATATACTTACTTGCCATTTATATTTCTTCCTCTGAGAAGTGTATATCAATCTCTGATGCCCATTTTTTGGATTGAAGTTGGGGTCCCGATTTTTTAAAATTCTTTGTATGATCTAGATAGAAGACCTATATTAGAGGTACAGGCAGCTATAATTTTCTCCCAGCTTGTGGTTTTTCTTTTTATTTTGGTGGAGATTTGCTTTGAAGCATGGAAACTTTTAAAAAGATGAGATTCTAAATGTACATTCTTTGAAGTATTTCCTGTGAAGTTTGATTTTAGCTCAAGAACTCTCTACGTACCTCTATGTCTTTAAGATTTCTATGTACATTTTCCTCTATAAGATTTGGTATTATGTTTTAAAGTTTAAATCTTTGATCAATTTTGACTGTAGTTTAGTGCATGGTGATAGCATGGGTTTAATTTTAGCCTTCAGCATGTGGAAAGCCAGCTTTTCCCGCATCATTTATTAAAGAGGATGTCTTTCTTCCAGTGACTATGTTTTTTGTTTTTTGTTTTTTTGTGGTACTGGGGATTGAACTCAGGACCTTGCACTTGCCAGGCAGACACTTACTCTACTGAGTCATTTCCCCAGCCCCGCAGTGACTGTTTTGTTCCCTCCTCAAGATTATGTAACTGACTATGCTTATACCTGTGTCTTCACCTTCTAATCTGTTCCATTGATCCTCAGATCTTTATGCCAGTACCATGCTGATTTTTATCACAGCTGTACGGTAAAATTTTAGGTCATGGATGGTGATATCTCCTGCTTTCCTTTGTTTCCCAGGATTGTTTTTGATATTCTGGGTCTTTAGTTCCAGATGAATTTGAGGAAAGTTTTATGTAGCTCTGTGAGGTGTACCAGTGGTATTTTATTTGGGATTGCATTGAATCTATTTAACAATTTTGGGGGTATGTCCATTTTCATAATGTTGGTTCTTTCTACTCAGGAGCAAGGAATATCTTTTCATTTTCTCAAATCCTCTTCATTTTCTTTCTTCAGAGTACCATAATTTTCACTGTATTAATCTTTTACTTCCTTTGTGAGATTGATTCTTAAATATTTCATCTTTTTGAATGTTATTGTGAATGGCATATTTTCCCTAATTTCTGTCTCAGTGCATTGATTTTTTTTGTAATTATTTTTCTTTTTATTTAAATGTTTTCACAATTCCTGAGTGTTTGGGTTTCCATTATAGTCATTTTTTTTCAACAAATAATACACTGCATATATTCTTCTTAGTGGTTAATTGCTGTATAAGATGTGGACTTGAGATCCTGTTTACAAACACCATTAGAACAAATCATTCTATTCATTAAGAGAAT
>NW_004524601.1:12105794-12115432 GCF_000260255.1 Octodon degus
GCGTGAGGGGTGGGAGAGGTACTGTGGAGTGGTGGGGGGCGGCCCAAGGGTCCGCACACTCACCGGACCTGGGCTAGGACTGGGCAGTGCATTGATTTTTTGTGTACAAAAATGCTACTGATTTTTGAGTGTTGACTGTCCTACTATGTTGCTGAATTTGATGAATAAATCTATAAGACTCTTGATGAAGTTTTTGACATCCTCTATGTAGAGTATCATGTCATGTGCAAATAATGATAATTTCACTCCCTATTTTCCAATACTTATTTCTTTTATTTCTCTTTCTTATCTATTTGCTCTCACTAATGTTTCCAGATCTATATTGAATAGGAATGGAGATAGTGAACATCCTTGTCTTGTTTGTGATTTTAGAGTGAAATGCTTTATTTTCTGACCATTCAGTAGAATGCTGGCTATTGGATTATCATAGATGGCTTTTATCAGATTGAGGTAGAGGCTATCTATTCCAATTTTCTGTAGGGTTTTAATCATGAATGAGTGTTCAAGTTTGTCAAAAGCCTTTTCTGCATCTATTGAGATGATCGTGTGATGTTTGTTCTTGGTTCTGTTGATATGGTGTATTACATTTATGTATTTGCGTATGTTTTCCTGCATTCCTGGAATGAATCCCACTTGATCATGATGTATAATATTCTTGATGATTTGCTGTTTTGTGTTTGCTAGCATTTTATTGAGGATTTCTGCATCTATATTCATTAGGGTAATTGTCCTGTAGTGCTCTTTTTCAGGTGGATAATTCTCTGGTTTTGGAATCAGAGCAATACTTGTCTCCAGAAATGAGTATGGGAGAATTGATTCCCTTCCAATTTCATTGAAGAGTTTGAAAAAGTTGACATTAAATCTTTTTAAAATTTCTTGTAGAATTCTGCTGTGAAACCATCAGGACCTGGGCTTTTCTTTATTTGTACTTTTTATTACATTTTCAATTTTATTTCTCATTATTGGGTTATTCAGAGTTTGAATATCTAATTGGTTCAGCTTTGGTATTTCATATGTATCTAAGAAACTGTCCATTTCCTCTGTGTTTTCCATTCTGTGAGAGTAAAGATTTTGGAAATATATATTGATGATCTTCTGAATTTCTCTAGGGCTTGTAGTAATTTTACCCTTTACATTCTTTATTGCATGGATTTGGATTTTTTCTTTTCTTTTCTTTTCTTTTTTTTTGATTAGGTTGTTTAGGGTAGTATCAATTTTATTTATCCATTCAAAAAACCAACTTTTTGATTCATTTATTCTTCGCATTGCTTTCTTTATCTCTAATGTATTACTTTCTGCTCTAATCTTTATAACTTCCTGCCTTCTTTGGGCTATGGGATTAATTTGCTCTTCTTTTTCTAGGAGCTTTATGTGTAGCATAAGATGGTTTATTTAGGCTTGTTGTGTTTTCCTAATGTGTGAATTTTCTGCTATAAAGTTTCCTCTTAAGACAGGTTTTATTGCATCCCACAGGTTTTGGTAGGTGGTATCTGCATTTTCACTTGATTGCAAATATTTGTTAATTTCTTCTTTAACTTCATCTGTAACCCACTGGTTGTAGAGGCAGTTATTATTTAATTTCCCTGTGTTTATGGTGTTTTGTTATTTCTTTTGTTAATAATTTCCCGCTTTATTGCATGGTGGTCAGATAGTATGCATGAGGTAATTTGAATTTCTTTGCATTTACTTGAGTTATCTGTGTGCTAATATATGGTCTATGTTGGAGAATGTCCCATGTGCAGCTGAGATGAATGTGTATTCTGTTGTTGCTGGGTGAAACACTCCGTAAAGGACGGCCAAGTCAATTTCTTCACAAGTTCGGTTTAAATCTGTTATTTCTTTGTTGATTTTTTACCTAGTTGATCTGTCTCTTTGTGACAGTGGTGTGTTAAATTCCTCCATTACTATTATATTGTTGTTCATTTGATTTTTCATGCCTGTTAAAATTTCTGTTATGTAAGTTTGGGCTCCTATATTGTGTGCATTCATATTTTTAATTGTTATCTCTTCCTCTTGCAGTTTTCTCTTAGAAAGATTGTAGTCATCTTCTTTATATCTTTGAATGAGTTTTTATTTTTTATTTGATATCATCAGTAACCATGATAGTGTCTCAGTTACTCTTCTCTCATTGCTGGGATAAATACCCGACACTCAAAATGAAGGAAGGAAAAGTTTATTTAGCTCACAGTTAATAGAGGATTCAGTGCATACTCAGCTGCCTCCAAGGCAGACTGGCAAATGGCAGAGGGCAGTAGTTCCTGGTGGTGAAAGGCAGCAAAAACCAAAGGGAAAAGTATCAGCAGCAACAGCACAGAGAGGAAGTCTGTCTCCTTTAAGTTGCTTTTAGGTTCTCTGCCCCAGGCTGGGTATAGTACTCACAGCCATAATCCCTGCAGTACTAAAACCCATAATCCCAGCCTTGATCATGAATTAATCTTAAACTCTAGAAGTCCCCACCCTATGAGGTTTTGGGCAGATGGTTAGACACAAACCATAACAGATAGCTACCAATGCTTTTTTTCTGATTTCTTGTGACATGGAGGATTGTTTTCCATCCTTAGACTTTTAGTCTGTGAATTTCCTTTCGAGTTAAATGTGTTTCTTATGTACAGTATATTGTTGGATTTTCTTCTTTTTATATATTCTGCTAGTCTTTTTGTTTGGATTGGTGAATTGAGGACATTTACATTGATGGTGATAACTGATACATATTGGCTTGTCCTTTTCATGTTATTTTCCTGTTATAGTTTCTGTACTTTTCCCCTCTTTTTAATTACTTGCTCTGTTTAGTGGTTCCTTTCTGTTGTTCTTAAAGCTGTGAATACTTCTGTCTCTTTCTAGAATATCTGTCTGTACTCCATGTAGCATTGGTTTGATGGTTATGAATTTCTTCAATTGTTCTTTGTCATGGAAGGATTTTATTTCACCATTGTATTTGACAGATCCTTTTTATTTTTATTTTATTATTAATTTTATTGAGAAACAAATAGCAGTGAGACAGTTTCAAAACAGTTTAGTAGGACAGTTATGATAATTAATACATTGCATATTGTTGTCTTCATAGTAGTTATTCATAGTACAAGATGCAGACATGATATCTTGTCTAAACACTAGTAGTTCAAAATTTTCTTCTCATTAAACTAAGAGAAAGTAGCTGTATATCTAAGCTAACTATTTTGTATACACAGATACAGCATGGTCCTTCATTTATATCCCCTTTTTTGTTCAATTTTGTCACTGAACAGTATTCCACATGGCTTACACTGACAGAGGATCTATAAACTGCAGGACAGGGTTTCAGGCTAAATCCTGAGGAGATTTGACTGACCTTGCCAGATACAAAAGTTACATTTTTTGTTATATACATCTTGATTTATCTTGGTCTTAACTATCCAGGAGAAAAGTCTAAAAATGAGGTATAAGAAGTAAAGCCATATTAATATGCTGATCTGTAAAATGCTCAAGTCAACAAATTCTGACATTGCCAGTCCTACAGATAACCCACTACTATTATGGACTACTGGACTATATTGGATTATTTTGTTGAATTCATGCACCTACAATATTTAAATGGCCATGATAGACAATTTTGCAGGGTACATCAATCTGGGTTGAAAGTTATTTCCTTTCAGGACTTGAAATATGTCACTCTTGGCTCTTCTTGATTTGATGGTTTGTGTTGAGAAATCTGCAGTGATTCCAAAGGGCTTTCCATTGAAGGTGTTCTCTTTCTTTTCTCTAACATCTTTTAGTATTTTATTCTTACTCTGAATTTCTGAGATCTTGATTATTATGTGTTTAGATGTAGATTTATTGTGATTATGGCTGTGTGGAGTTCTGTATGCCTCACTTAACTGTATGTGAGGTTTTTTTTCTCATGTTTGGAATTTTTCTGCTAGTACTTCTACAAATAGTTCTTTTATGTCATGTTTGTTGTCTCCTGCTGCTTCTTTGACTTCTATTACTCATATTATTTTTCTTTGTGTCATCTTTTAGCTATTTCTTGGTTATTTGTTGGTTTTATGATCTTTCCTGTCATATCCACCAGCTGTACCATTGTCTTTGAAGTCTGAAAGTGTATCTTCAGTTTCACTCAAGTGGTTTTGCCAGCTTTCAGTGGAGCTCTTAATTTCCTGGATATCTGTTTGCATCTGTTGCATGCATTCTAATTCTTTTCTGTGCTGTTCATTCAGTGTTTTCATCATTTTTCTATTCTCTATTTTTCTATCTATCCCTTCTTTAGCTGTGCTGAGCAATGCTTTCACAATTGTCATTTCTTTTTGGGTCTTAGAGATTGTTTCTGATCTTATTACTCTTATAGCCTGATGGACTTGTTTCTTCAGTTGCTATCATTTCAGAGATTTCAGGTGCGCGATTCTCAAGTTCTTGTGTGTCTTTGTCTCTTCGTTTTATTACGGGTAGACTAGAACATTGAGATTTCCTTTTGTTCCTGCCTTTTGTCATTTTTGAAGCTCCCAGTAATCACTCTGAGAGAGTCCCACAGGCCATCCACAGTCTGACAAAGTTCTTAAAAAGCTCCTGGAAATCTCTGCACCTGTGCAAGCTAAGCCCACAGGTCACAGCTCTCCTGTGTCCCTCAGGCCACTCAGAGTCCTTCTAAGTTCTTAAATGTTTGTACCTGTGCCAGCAGAAGTTCCATAAATGCATGCTGAGGCAAAGGAAGGTCAGAGCTTACCAGAATCCTGCAGGCTGCCCAGCGTCATCCACAGGCTGCCAAAGTTCATCAGCTGTGCAAAGCCTTTTTGATGAGAACTAAGATGCTGATCGTTGGGAATATTTCCTGTGCAGCTGGCATTTTTGATAAAGTCTTTGTCACACATATGTCTTCAGGAGTTCATATTTCTATTACAGCGATTTAAAGTTTCTGTTTAGATCTTTGATCCATTTTGATTTTAGTTTAGTGCATGGTAAGAAATGGTTCACTTTTATTCTATGGCATTAGGAAAGCCAGTTTTTCTAGTACCACTTATTAACAATCCTGTCTTTCTTCTAGTGACGATATTTGATCCCTTTGTCAGAGATAAGGTGACTGAATGTGTTTGGAGTTGTTTCTACATCTTCAAATCTATTCCGGGTTTCCAAAGTTTTTTGGATCAGTTTTTTCCCCCCATCATGCTGTTTTTATCACAGCAGCTCTGTAGTATACTTCTAAGTTGGTCATTGATTATGATGTCCCCTGCCTTACTTTTCTTGCACAGAGTTGTATTTGTTATTCTATGTCTTTTCAGTTTTCAGATGAACTTTCCATGTTGTCTCTAGTATTGTGAGGTAGGATAATGTTATATTAGTGGAGATGCATTAACTATGTACAACAATTTTTGCTCCCCAAGAGCAAGGGATTTTTTTTTTCTAATATCTCCTTCAATCTTGTTTTTGAGAATACTATAGTTATTGATGTAAAGATCTTTTAGTTCCTTCACTAGATTGATTCCTAAGTATTTTTTCAATGCTATTGTGAACACTGTAATTTCCCTATTTCTTGTACAGTGAGTTTGCTATTTGTGTACAGAAATACTATTGATTTTTGAGTGTTGACTTCGAATATAATTATAAAACTGAGTTTGATTTTTAAATCTAGATTTTTGTTGGAGTTTCTGGGGTCTTCTATGTAGAGAATTATGTTCTGCAAATATTGAAGATTTAATACATTTCTCCCCTATATTTATTCCACTTATTTCTTCCTCTTATTTAATTGTTTATGCTGCTTTTAGAATTATACTGAATAGAAGAAGTGGTAGTGAATATCTTCACCTTGTTTCTGATTTTAGAGTGAAATATTTTAGTTTCTGACCATTTAGTATAATGCTGGCTATTGGTTATCATAGATGGTTTTTATCAGTTAAAGCCATCTATTCCAATTTTCTATAGAGTTTTTATTATGAAAGGGTGTTGGATATTGTCAAACTGTTTTCCTGTATCTGTTGAAATGATCATGTGAATTTTGTCTGTGACTCTGTTCATATGGTGTATTATTTTCGCATATTGAACCATCCCTGTATTTCTGGAATGAATTCTCCTTAGTTATATTGAATAATTCTCTGGATGATTTACTGCATCCTGTTTGCCAATATCTTACTGAAGATTTTTGCATCTATGTTCATTGGGAAGACTGGTCTATAGCTCGCTTTTTTGGTTGGGTCTGTCTTTGGTTATGGTATCAGGATATTGCTTGCTTCTAAGTATGACTTTGGAAATATTGATACCATTTTCATTTCATTAAAGAGCTTAAGATGTAATGGCATTAGTTATTCTCTAGATTTCTCATAGAATTGAGCAACCAGTTCATTAGGACCAGGGATTTTCTTTGTTAGTAAATTTATGATTACATTTTCAATGTCATTGACTGGTATTGGATTGTTTATAAATTTTATAACTTCTTGATTAAACTTTGTTAATTCATATGTATCTATCTAGGGCTCTCCATTTTTTTCAGTGTCTTTTATTTATTAGAATAAAGGTTGATGTAGGTATTGATATTCTGGATTTCCATAGGATCCACTGTGATTTTTACCTATTTCATTCCTAGTTGCATAAATTTGAGTCTTTCCTTTCCATTTTGATAAGGTTGGCTAAGTGTTTATCCATTTTATTTGATGTTTCAAAGAGTTAAATCTTTGCTTTTTGATTATTTATATTGTTTTCTTAATCTCAATTGCATTAGTTTCTGCTCTGATCTTTATAGTTACCTCCCACATAAGACCCTTGAGTTTGACTTGTTCTTTTTGCAGAAGTTTAGGTTCAATATTAGGTTCTTTATTTCAGCTGGCATTTTTTTTCTAAAGTGAGAATACACTGATACAACTTTTCTTCTCAGAATTGCTTTCACTGCATGTCATTAAATTTGGCACATTGTATTGATATTATTGTTTAATTGTAGATGCTGTTTAATTTCTTCTTTAATTTAGTCTGTGATCCATTGTTTGTTCAGGAGGACATTATTAATTCCCATGCGTTGTGTAGTTTTTGTGGTTTCTTTTGCCATTGATTTCCAATTTCATTGTAGTATAATTAGATACTACATGGGATAATTTTGATGTCTTTGTATTTACTTAAGCGTGTTCTGTGGGTTAGTGTGTGATTTATTTTGGGGAATGTCCAATGTGAAGTTGAGAGAAACATACTTCTTTCGTGGGAAAAAACAGTGCATAGACATCTACTAAGTTAATTTGTTCACAGATTTTATTCAGTTCTGATACTTCTTGATTTTTTTCCTAGATGACCTGTCTATTTGTTATAGTGAGGTATTAATGCCCCCATTACAATTGCATTAGTTGATTTTGCATGTTCAGTAATATTAGTTTTATATAGTTGGGTGCTCCTGTATTTGCTGCACATGTATTTATGATTGTTATTGCTTACTCTTGGAATTTTCCTTTATGTAGTGACCTTTGCCCTTTTTGTTCAGTCTTGGCTCAATTTATCACCAAATAGAATAGCTATCCCTGCCTTTTTACAGGTTTCTGGCTTAAGGAATATTGTTTCCATCCTTTTACTTTCAGTTTATGAATTTCTTTTTGAATTAAATGTGTTTCTTGTATGCAGCATATTGTTGGACCTTGTTTCTTGATTCATTCTGCAAGTTGTTTCTTTCGATTGGTGAATTGAGACAATTTATGTGATGGTTAAACCTCACATGTATTAGCATGTCCTTTTCATCTTATTTTCCCGCTGTTGGTTCCCTGTCATTCCCCTGTGTTCAACGGCTTGCCCTATCTGTTGACTTCTTTCTATTGGTGTTCTTGGAATTGTGATCTTTGTTATCTTTTTCTAAAATGTTTTTCAGAACATTCAGAAGATCTGGTTTGGTGGCCATAAATTTCTTCAGTTGTTCTTTGTCCTCAAATCATCTTATTTCTCTATTGATTTTAAAAGGTAATTTTACAGGGTACATCAATCCTGGTTGGAGGTTGTTTTCCTTCAGGACTTGAATTAAGGGTTTGTGTTGAGAAGTTGGTTGTATTCAGATGGGTTTTCCTTTATAAATTATTTGTTTCTTTTCTCTACTAGCTTTTCATATTTTGTTCTTATTTTGAATTTCTGGAATCCAATTATTATATGCTTTTGTGTAAATTTATTTTGTTTCTTTCTTTCTTCTTTTTTTTTCTTGTATTTTAGCATAGGGTCTATAGGGTCTCATTACATAGATTGGACTTGTAGTGATCCTACTGTTTTCAGCCTCCAAAGCACTGAGATTACAGGCATGCTCCTCCATGCCCAGTCTCAGTGTGCCCTGGGGGCAGGGCCTGCATGGTATCCCGGGGATCCAACTCTGGCTCTTGGATCTTGTATAGATTCATTTTCATCATGGTTAATTGAATTTCCATACACCTCCCTTATTTGTATGTCAAATTAGTTTTCCACATTTGGGAAGCTTTTGTCATTACTTCTACAAACGTATACTTTTATGGCATTGGCACTGTCTGCTGCTTTCTTCTTGACTCCTGTGAGACACGTTGTTCCTCCTTGCATCTTCTTGCAATTGATAGACTGATTTTTCATGGCACTTGCTATTTTTAAGATATCATTCTTTTTATGTTCATTACCTGCAAGCCTGTCTTCTAGATCTGATTTTCTATGCCTTGGTTCAATTGGTTGTATATAATTTCAATGGAATTTTTAATCTCTTGGATATCTGTTTAAATTTGTTTTATAGTTTCCATCATTTTCCTAAGCTCCTCTATTTATTTAACCTGTGTCTAGTCTATATACATGAAGCAAGTCTTTAATTCCAATCATTTCTTCTTTATCTGAGAGGTTACTTCGAATTTGATTTTTCTCTATTGCTTCATTCTTTTTTTTTGTATGTTTTTGTTTTTGTTTTTACTTCTGCTGCTATCATTTCAGGAAATTCATGTTGGTGGCTTTCTGAATTTTAGTATCTTATCCCCTGGACTTACCTTAGGTGTGCTGGAAGTCTGGGTCTACATTTTGCTTCTATGTCTCATCATGTTCTATTTTTAAAAATTTTATTTTGTTTTCTGTGTTGATATTTGTAAATTTCTTATGGTAAATATCTCTATCACTAATGCTGTGGTTTCTCTAGGAAATGTCTGTTCTTCAGAGATGTCTTGTTAACATAGTTGACTTTTTTATTATTAATTTTATTGATAAACAAGTAGCAATGAGATAGTTTCAAAACCAATTACTAGCACAGTTTCAAAAATTAATACATTGCATATGGTTATCTTAGTGGTCATTCACTGTACAAGATGCAGACATGATATCCTGTCCACAAACTCTATCAAAACAAATCTCTCTATTCATTGAATTAAGAGAATGCAGCTGTATGTCTATCCTAACTATTTTGAATATATACATACAAAATGGTTGTTCATTTGTATCCCCCTTTTTTGTTTCGTTTTGTCAGAGAAGGGTATTCCATTGCCATTTAAATATTGTAGATGCATGAATTCAGCAAAATAATCCAATATAGTCCAGTAGTCCATAGAGTAGTAGTGGGTTATCTGTAAGATGGCAATGCCAGAAGTTGTTGATCTGAGCCTTATACAGCTCAGCATATTAGCTGACTCTTGATCTTTATGTCTTTTATGGTTTATGTATAGGCATCCCCCAAAGACTTATGCAGTCATAGGGCAGCTTCTGGAGTTTGTGATGGA
>NW_004524601.1:12116055-12118262 GCF_000260255.1 Octodon degus
ATGTCTAACTCTCAAGTCCCTGGTCACAGAGCAGGAAGGATCATGCTGCTCCATCCTACTTTCACTGCCTCCACTGTGTCAAAAACCCAATTGTCTCTAGAGGTTCCAGTTAGCCACTGTGGCACAAGACAAAAAATAAAAAAAATAAATAAATAATCAAAACTTGTTTCCCACTGGGGACAGATCAGTTTTCTGGTCACTTCCTCCTCTGTGTGCTGGTAAAAATTGTAGTTGTGAGGCTTCTGCATTCTCTGTACGGAGAAAAGCAAAAGATGCAAGGGGCCTTATATCCCAAATCTGTGTGGTGTGGCTCAATTTAGTGGCACCATTGCAGTCAATCTGTTCTGTGGAAGCATGCCACAGTGCACTTGCTGTGTGTGTAGGGGAAGTTTCATGGACAGTCCTGTGGGCTGTGTCACATACTGTATAGTTTCATATTGTATAATTTCTTGGAAGCCATCAATAAATGTGCATGTTAGCTTTTGGTAGTAAGAAATGGCAGTGTGGTAAACCAAGGGATGACGTGGAAGACAATACCAAAAAGTAGGCAAAATTGGGCGACCGATTAAGTTTAAACTGTTGTCGGAGCAAAAAAGGAAAGTCAGAGTTGGGATAAAGTGAATTAGGTGATGACAGAAGGAAAATGGAGGAGAAAGCTAGCCAGAAGGAATACGAATATTAGTGAAAGGGTGGCATTCTAATTCTCAGAAGAATGCCCAGCTCAACGCTCAGCTCAACTTCCCGATCTAGGATAAAGGGTATCTTGATTTAGAATAAAAAGGTATTCAGATAAATCTTGGTAGTTGCTTGTTATGCTTTTCACTATTAGAATGTTTTATTTATCGAGCACAGTTGTTATTCCTTTTTATGGTAGCATTAATGTACTTGCTGCTAACTGGGTGTAGCATGTGTGAACATCCTGATTTGATTTGGCTAAGTATGACTTACAAACAAAAAGTGAAGGCTATAGGAGGAAAACACAAGCTATGAAAATGAGACATGGGCTAGCGCCAGTGAGAACTGTTGTCTCCATCCTAAATGCAACAGTTCTTGTTTGTCATGTGTCTCATCTCTTAAAAGCTTTCCAAATTTGTTCTCTATCTTGGAACCTCTGATAAGTTGATAAAGGAATACCTCACTCAACATTGTTGCACTTACATGTCCTCTGAAAATCTAGTCCTCTACAAAATGAGTTAAATCACTGTCAATAATTGTGCAATTAATTATTTCAGTTCTCTGGAAAATAACCAAAGGCTTGCAATCATCAGAGAAACTATTAAGGGAAAATAACAGAGTATCAGAAAGAACACTGATATTTTTATAGCTTTAAATTTCCCCTTTCCCATGATTATTTGCACAACTCTCTTGTAGTTTGGAATAACCAACAGCTGTCCAACTTTGCTAGGCATGAGATCTACAAATCCAGCAGCTACTGGAGAGAAAACATGGATTTAGAGCGCCTCAAAGCCCACATACTCAAAAGAAAATTTGATGAACTTTCCAGAATAGGGCTGAGGACGTAGTTGGATGGTGAAGCATTTTCCTGGCCTGCACACACCATGGGGCTGTGCATACTGTGAAGGAAAACAAACCAGTGCATAAAGTATAATAATCCCTATGCAAAGACTCATCTAGGAAAACAACAGCCGTGATACAAAAATTGACAGAACTGAAGGAAAAAATAGACAACTTCCAAATGTTCAAAAAAAGAACAGGACAAGGAGGCAGGTGATTGACAAGGTAGTGGGACCTGAGTGACACCAGAAGGCCACTAGACAGAGTGGTATGTAGTTACTGTGCAGGAGAGCAGAATACGTGCTTCTCAGAGGTATGAGAATGCTGTGCATCTCAGAGCACGTTTTAGGATGTGAAACACATCTAAAGAAATCTGAAAGGATGCTGTGGTAGCCCTGCCCTTGGGTGTGCTGAGCCAGCCACTGTGTCCAGGCCTGTAATCCCAGCACTGGGGAGGCTGAAAACAGTAAGGTCATTATGAGACTGAGCTTCATAGTGAGACCCTGTACTGAACACATTCCTCCCCCACAAAATCTAAAAGGATGTATTCATGTACAATCTGTTCTCTGACAACAGTGGACTACAATTAAAAATAATAATGGAGGAAATTTAAGAAATGATCGGTGAAAATTAAGAAATACATTCTTAAAGCAGTGTGTTAAGTACCGAATCAAAAGGAACATTGGAGGGCC
>NW_004524601.1:12118366-12162820 GCF_000260255.1 Octodon degus
AGAGAGAGAGAGAGAGAGAGAGAGAGAGAGAGAGAGAGAGAGAGAGAGAGAAAATAAAAACAACACAGAATATTGGAAACGGTATAGAAATGAATGACTACAGAATACAATATACCTTGAAATATACAAGCTGAGTCAAAAGCTCTAATTCATTATCTCACATGAATATGCAAAAATCCTTAACAAAATATACCTCTGCTCCTCTCTCCTCCTGGACTGGTCGTAGAAACTAAAATTCCTCTTCCAGAGCATAGAAGTTGGTCTCTTTCTCTCTTTCCAAAAGAAAAGCCATGAACCTCTGAAATAGTACAGTGGTAGTCTGCCATCTGCTTGTGTAGGAATTGGTCAACAAGAAATTCTCTGACCCCCTTGTCTGACAGTAGGTCCTGAGATCTTCCTTCCAAAGCAGCTCTGTCCTATGCCAGGTGGAAGGAATATTTATCCAGAGAAATGAAGGAAAATCTGAACAGACAGCGCTAACCATGTCTCCACCTCCACCTATTCCAATGAGATCAGAGCCAGGGCTGGCAAAACTAAGACACGCGGGCCTCAGCCAGCTGTGTATCGACACTGAAAGCTGTACAGGGTTTGCCACCACTGGGTCGGTCACTGTGTTCAATCACCTATCCACACTACTGTCCACTCTCCATTGAATTTGAGCATGAAAGTGAGTTTGTCCTGGCTCTCTGGATCTTCCTTCTGAAGGCTTCTCTGCTATGTAACCTCTAGATTAAATAAATCTATTATAGTTTTAACATGTATTTTGTTACAGGAGTGCCAGCTGTGGCTGGTAGGAGGAGTGAAGAAAGCATCACACCTTTCACCTCTGCGCTGTTGCCACAAGGACAAAGAAATGCCTTGCGGGGTGGGGGTTGGAGGGCTGCCCAAAATACAGGAATAAAGAACTGCATGTTTCTTTTAAAGACATGGCTCTAGAATCAGATGAAGACTGACTTGTGATAAAACTGCAGCTCTCATTAGGTTTCCTGCGCCCCACACTGAAGGACACAGCTAAACTCCAGGGAAAGTTGCAATGAAAGAAAAAGAAAAGATCTGGAGGCTGTTCCTTTGAATTTTACATGAGACACTGAAAAGCACCACTCCGTCTTTCAGGAACGAAGAGCAGCTTTTGAGTTGCAGCTGTAGTACGTAGCGTCAGTACAGACCAGCTCCAAATCCAGTAGGATACAGCCCGTGGGTCTTGGCACCTTCAGCGTGCCACGCTGCTGTTGGAGCAAAGCTGGATAGCTTTGGCACTGGATACCGCAAAGGACAGATCAAATGTGCAAAACCAGACACAGCGGTGACGACCCGGATACGTGGATGGCGAGTGGCTAAGACACACTCTCCTAAGGAAGTGAAAACCATCAGGGAGGAATTTGAGGGAGGCGGACCTAAAGCAAGGCAGGGGCTGAAATGAAGGGTTAGCTCAGTCTTCTAAAGAGCCTGCTTGGGCAAAAATCAGTCAGGCGCAAGAATCTGAAGTTTTAGGGCCTGCCTGATAGCTCAGTGGACTAAAGCACCTGCTTAGGCAGACACAGTGGCCGGGGTTCGATCCCAGGTGTGCAGCACTGGCTCCACCCACGGGGCGTGCTGAGACGGCGACTGAGGCTGGGCATGGTGGCGCGCACCTGTAGTCTCAACTCTTGGTAGGCTGAAACAGGAGAACCACTGCAGATCTGATCTATGTATTGAGAGCCTGTAGAGCCTGCAGACCCTGTCCTAAATACAGAAAATAAATAAATAAAGCAAGCAAGGAAATAGTTTTTGTTTGCTTTACAGTTCTTACAATACTAATGTTATCGCGGTGCTAGGGGTATACAATTAGACACAATGAAGCGTCTCACTTGATATGCTCATACATTGATACGTGGGCATATTGGAAATTTGGAAACTGGAGAAAGAATCAAGCACAAAAGCTCTGTTATTCCATAGGTAGAATCTTTAGCCAGCTGGGTGGGAAAAATGTGGATAAAAGGAGACATCGGAAGCGGAAGCCGCCACTATGCCATGGGTGGCCAATCCGTTAGTGTATGTCTGATTCATTTGATTTGAAAGTTTTATACATAATGATATGCTTCTGCTGTGAACTGTAAAGCTAAAGAGGATCATAAAAATTAGCATAAAATTGGATAGATTAAAAATATCAAAAGGCTGTAAAATTAGAAGGGGTTGAGCAGTGAACATTCCGGATATAATTAATATTATGAGAAATGTGAAGGACAATTTGCTAGTTGCATTCAGATATTTGATTCTAGGCAAGAAAGAGAATAATTCATTCTTTATGTCCAATATAAAATAAACGAGGACTATGTGAGGCAGGTATATGACTGGAATTCCAATTCACCTCTGTCTGCTTCCTCTAAATCTATCGTTTCTTTTGTTTTGTTTTGTTTTTTACTTCCAGAGGATGATACAGAGGGTTTGAAATCACTCTTATTTTCCTTCCAGCTACTCCATTTCAAACACAGGAGACTTGATTACCTTTAAGCATTTTTTTTTATTCCTGAGAACTTCAGGATGAATACACTTAATTTTTAAAGAATGATCATATTATTTTGTAAATGTGTCCAACAGTCTCACTTTGTACAATTGAACAGATACCTGTGTATATAAATATATATATATATGACAAATATTGTCACCTTATTGATGTATTTATATTTCAAAGCTGTGCGCTGGGATTCTTTAAAAGAGGTTTCAATATTAGAATTATGTCTGCTCAAAGAATAAATGAGAAAGATCAATAATAGGAAATTGAAAGGGAGAGATGTTTAATTCTTTGTCCATTTACAGAGAAAATAAATTCTGGCTACCATAAATACAATATTATAAGAACTGTGTTTAAGCCAGGCATTTAGGGACAAATATGAAAGTTGGATAATAAACATAAGTAATAAAAAAGAGAAAGAGAAAAATAACAGTATCGTTTTCAGATACTTATTATTGGTATCGAGGGATACACTTAGAGAAAACTTTAATATAACTTATCTGCAAATATAGAAAGTGTAGATCTTTTATAAAGCAATGTATACACAGATACAATTATCTCTATCCTTAGGGACAAATGAATATTTGGTTAATGGCTTAATAAGAAATGCTTTGTTCAGCTTCATGCCACACATAAATAGATATTTTCAAGTTGGGACAATAGTAAGAATTTTTTAATGTCACTCCTGTAACTTAAAAATGTAATTCTTAGTTTTGAAGTAAGCCTTTATGCTACCGCAATATAAATGAAAATCTTTTAAAAATAAAAGTATATATAGAGAAGTTGCTGAGGATAAGGACCTACCTGGCCAGTGCAAGGTCCTGACTTTGTTCCCTGGTACCAAAACAAGCAAAGAAAAGTACAGCAGAAGTATAGCTGTATTAAGAAGTATAAAATGTGCATTAGTGCAGTTGAATTTGAATTTATTCACTTTTTAATGTATTTAGTATAGGGGCTACAAGGTCTTACTGCACAGATCAGACTTATAGTGATCCTCCTGTTTTCAGCCTCCCAAGAGCTGGGATTACAGGGGCGCACCACCATGCCCAGGCTCAATCACCGTCTCATTGCACCCCAGGGCCAGGCCAGGCATGGCATGCTGGGGATTGAACCCTGGTCCTTGTGTCTGCCTAAGCAGACACTTTAATCCACTGAGCTATTTGGCTGGCCCTAGAATTTGAATTTTATAAAGGGAAATTGATGATATTGTTACCATTTATATGAGTATATTTTTATATTAACAGGGTAAAACAAAGGGACTAGGGAGATAGCTTGGTGCTCTAAGTGCCTTCCTGGCAAGCTCAAAGACCCCAGTTCGATCCTAGGTACCACATGCCATTCTGGCCCCAGAACCTCGGGTGCCTTGTGCCGGCCCTGAAACCAGACATGATGGTTCATGCCTGTAACCCCTGCACTGGGGAGGCTGAGAGAGGATGATCTTATGAGTCTGAACTGTATGGCAACATCCTGTATCAAAATAAATAAATGTTTAAAATTCTAAAGAAAAAGGTTAAACAAGATAAAATTATAGCATGTGACATAATGTTTACACTTTATCAAAATGTGACAGCCACCAAATATGGAGAGATATAAGCATAGTTCAGTGACAATTTTTAATAGGCCCATGTCAGTTTACTATCCACGTGGACATTATCATTGGTCAGAGTGTTTCCTTATACTTGATAGCAAGTACGTACAACTGACCTGACCTACCCCTTACATCTTAGCAAGTAGGACAGTAAGAAACAGACACCAAGATCAGCGGTTCAATATAGAGCCCTGTCCTTACTCAAAGGAAGGATCCTAAGTTTCCTGGGGCCAGTCTCAGTGTCATTGGAAGCCTATAGTTCCCAGATTGTTAATGTACAGCTCTTGTCATTTTTCACAGCTTGACTAACTTCAGTCAGTTTCTTCAGCTCTAGGTTCTGCTTCTTCCCTTCTCCCGCTGCCTTACATCGAGAACATTTACCACTTCCAGTACATTCCTTCTTTGAGGTGCAAAGTCTTTGACAAGCTTCTTGCCAGTTTTGCAATCCTGGTTCACATCTCTGAAACGCCAACAATAAAGGAGCCCCTCCCCACCCCGCCCCATCTTCTCATTTGCAGGGGAAGGTGCCGGTCTACCTTCACCAGTGCTTTGCTCTAAGATGTAAAACTACCCCGCCATGAGGGTAGAAAGATGGTTTCTTTTCCTCTGGATTAAACCAATTAGCACAACAACTCACCTGCGATCCTCCACCACAACTTTCAATACTCTCTCCATCTTTATTTCACTGGCCGTGAGTTCATACTAATCTCTGGTCTCTCTTACTGTAGCAGCCTTAATAAAGCCTTTCTTACCTGTTTAACTTTCTTTCATTGTTCTGACAAAGGATAACTTAAACACTTTTTTCGAGTCATAAATACACAGCTAACACACTTCCTCACTGGATTGGGTGAATAGAAGAACTTGGTGAAAATGATTTACAATGTGCAATGTGTTGACTGTTGTGACCGTACTACTAACCTATTTTGGAACTGTCTCATTGCTACTTCTATCTCAATAAAATTATTAAAATACTAGAAAAAATCAAAGAGATTTTCTCCTCTGTTTGTCTGTCATAATCTTCAGGAACAACTATGCGTGTGGACCAGTTAATGAGAACACATCACAAAATAATGTGATTAGCTCCACTTCAAATGCACACGCTCTGCCGTCTCTTGAGTTTGCACTATGTGCACAGCTCTGTGCCGTAGCTTAGTTCACAGTTACTATATTACCAACATTGTAGTGTAGACCAATGACACAATATTTTCCACTCTCTTTTTATTATGAAACTAATAAGTGATATGACCTATTCATAGAGTTTTAAAAAACTATTTTAACATAGATGAAGTATGGCTGCTACATAAAAAAATAAAGCTATAACAAAATTAAAAGTATTTACCTTATAAAGTGTTAGTTTCTGTATGACTTATAGTAGAAAGCATAGTTAAGGAGTCAGACATGTTCACCAATGTTTAATGCAGCAGTGAGTGCAATTGCTGCATGTGTGGGCAGGCACAGGAGTGCTGCATTCGACTAGCACAGGCAGCGTTCCTGGCAGTGACATAGTTTATGAAATTCTAGCAATACTTGAAGATTTCAAAGACAACAAGCTTTTCTCCCATGACTCACACATCAACTGCTTTCCCACAGAGTAAAGGTTCCCTGAAATAATGGAGAAACTCTCTCTCTCTCTCTCTCTCTCTCTCTCTCTCTCTCTCTCTGTGTGTGTGTTTAATATTCTCTTACTGGGTCATTTGTTGCTAGATGACTTGAAATTGGGTGGGATTCAGTTTAATCCATTTTATGAGATTCTTCTGTGCCTTGAAGGAGACCTGGCAACTCTGGCTTTCAAACAGGTATTAATCATGTGTAAGCAACAACCAAGAAGTCCAAACTAGTACTTTTCCCCTATTATGGATTAGACCTGGGTGTCCCCCGAGGGCCTCATGTGTTTGGAAGGTGATTGGCCATTGGCGTGCTACACTCACCAGTGGATCCATTAGTCTGCTAATGAATTTACAGCTGAATGTGCTAGTAGAGGTAGAACCTGGTTGGAAGAGGCCGGCAGCTGGGGACATGGTGCGGAAGGCTACATCTCCCCACCATCTTTCCTCTCTCCTTCCAGACCACTGCCACATGCGCAGCTCTCCTCCCAGGCAGGGTCTTCCAATGTGCTGTTTCTGTGTGTGTGGGACTGAAGCTCCTGAAATTGTGTGTCAACAAACACTCTCCTCCTTCAAGTTGTGAGAGTGGGTGTTGTCGTTAACAAAGTGACTAAGGCAGCCGTCAAGCAGAGGAAAGGGGATGGTGTTTGCTGATACTAATTTCAGACTTTTACGAAGTATTGTTTAGAGTAATAGAATGTGTTGTTTATAATTCAAAGTGGTTAATTAGCAGTCAAAAGGCTTTAATCAAAGGTCCACACTTTGATCACAGTTAGAGCAAGGCATTCAGTGCTAACTAACTCCACATTAGACAATTTGTTAATTAATATAAGGAACAGTAGAAATAAATTTTCATTATCTAAATTAGTGTTGTATGGGATGTGTGATTGGTTAAAAAAAAGAACAATGTTGTTAATAGGTTATGAGCATCTAAAGAGCACAGCAAATCAAGAGCTCGGTAGGGCTGGCCAGATAGCTCAGTGGACTAAAGCACGTGCGTAGGCAGAGTGCAGCAACTGGGGTTCGATTCCCAGCATGCCGCGCTGGCCCCACCCCTGGGATGCACTGAGATGGTGAGTGAGACTGAGTGTGGTGGCATGCCCCTGTAATTCCAGCGCTTGGGAGGCTGAAAACAGGAGGATCACTATGAGTCTGATCTGTGTGGTGAGACACTGTAGACCTCTGTACTAAATACATTAAGAAAGAAAGAAAGAGCTCTGTAAGAGCATCCTTCATCCAAGACTCCATTAAGACTCCACTCCCTCTCCTGCTAGCGGGCTGTATTTCTTGATCCACAAAGGAGGTTCAGTGATCCCAGCAAATTATTTGTTGAATTCACTCAGGTGGCTGTTTTGTCAAGACTGTATTTGGAGTTCTTGAAAGGTGTCAAGCTGAAGTTGTATCTCGTATCCACCAATGTGGCTTGAACTATTTCTTTTTTGTCTCCTTTTAAATGTGGAGAAATTCAATCTGAGACTTTCATGATGACATCAGTATGAAAGTATCATGGCAAAAAGGTTGGTCATGGGAGACCAGAGCTTTACAGTTCACACCTGCTTCTTATTGTAGGTAGCTTCCAGATTGACTTGGGTGATCTATAACTGCAGTAATTCTCATCTTTTGGTGCTAAGTAGATTAGCCAAAGAAAATTTTTTTAATATAAGCTAATATCTCAGTTACTCTTCTCTCATTGCTGGGTTAAAATACCTGACACCCAAAATGAAGGAAAGAAATGTTTACTTAGCTCACAATTACCGGAGGTTTCAGTCCATACTCAGTTGGCTCCAAGGCAGAGCGACACATGGCAGAGAGCAACCATTCCTGGCAGCAGCAAAAAGCAGACAGCAAAACGAGGGGCAGCACCTCAGGCAGCTAGCCAGCCTCTCTCCCCTCTTTTCATTGTAATGCACATTTCCTGCCCCAAGACAGGGGCAGCATCCACACGCACAATAATCAATCACAAACTCCAGAAGCTGCCCCATGACTGCATGAGGCTTTCCAGGGACTAGACACAAACCAAAGCAGCTAAAATCCTGGATTTACTCTGAGAGATTCTGTTTAATGTGGTATATAGTCTAAGCACTGGGAAACTTGAAAGTTCTCAGGGAATTCTGATGGTTAGCCAGGTCAGAACCTATTGACTCATGGGGAGAAGACACTCTCTCAGGCTTTCACAGAGAGCACATTGGCCAAGCAATGGCCGTGACTCATCCACATGGCTGCACTGATAAAGGTTCTACAATCTGAGGTACAGGATCTCAGGACAAATCCTGAGGGCATTTCACTGACCTTCTCAGACCAAAAAGCTACAACTCTTGTTGCATAGCTCCTGCTTTACCTTGGTCTTAACCATCCAGTAGAAAAGTATGAAGTCGAAATATAAGAAATAAAGCCATGCTGTTAAGTTGAGCTGTGGGGGACTCAGGTCAATAATTTCTGATATTGCCAGTTAAACAGAAGACCCAATGCTATTATGGGCTACTGGACTCTTTTAGAATATTTTGCTGAGTTTACACACCTATAATATTCAATAATGGAACTTAGAAAAAATGGGGTATACAGATGAATGTCCATTTTGTATCTGTGTATTCAAAGAGGTTGGAATAGATATATAGTTGCATTCTCTTAATGAATAGAATGATTTGTTCTAATGGTGTTTGTAAATAGGATCACAAGTCCGCATCTTGTACAGCAATTAACCACTAAGAAGAATATATGCAGTGTATTATTTGTTGAAACTGTACTTTCGATTTGATTTGAAACTATCTCATTGCTATCTGTTTATCAATAAAACTTTGAAAAAAAAAGAACCTATTGACTGCATTTTTCATGCACCTGTCCCAAAATATTTCTCTTTATGCCAGTCTGGCTCTCTCTCGAGCTTTTTATCATCAAGCACTGTTTCACCTATTTATTGAGGTGAGTTGAGGCTATAACTGAGGTCATCCTGAGACTAGCCTGTCCCCATTGCACCTGCACCTCCCTCTGTCTTCTTCCACCTGCGTACCTGTCTGTGTACACTGAAATGTCTCTTCCTTGCCAGGGTAGGTACGCCCATTGCTGCTCCTTCGGACCCACTTCCTCCTACTTTTTCTGGCCCAGTTGCCTAAAGTTTGGTTCACAGGCCATTGTCACTTGATCACTATCACTTGAAATCATTTCAGAAAGCTAGAGCCACAAACAGCACGCCAGGCCTCCTAACACAGATTGCAATTCTCCAGGTGGAAGCTGCAGAAGCAGCTCTGCAGCGAATCTCTTTGCCACTGTCTCTTAGTTGCATCTCTGTTCTCTCTCTTGCTGACTCTGTTTGACTAAAGCATAAAAACTATTCTTGTCTTGAAACAGCAACCTCAATATACTCCTTCTCTATTAAACAAAGAACTAAACCTCCTCCCTGACAACCTCGAAAACCCTCAACATAAGTTTTAAGCAAAGTGTGACTGCACTTATTATTCTTTTCTTCTTTGAGAAAATTTTTCACCAGCAAATTGACTGCGCTGGGCACTGTCCTTACCCAGGAAGTACAGTGGCATGGGATCTGCTGTGCAGGACTTAGGATAAACTAGGAGATACACAATGGAAGGAAATAGGATTATTTCTATAAAAACGCACCTGACACTATAGGCATATGTGCTCATAAGCCAGGCCATCATCTTTAAGTTGAGAGATTTCTTAGAGAAAGTGAAATTTTGAGGAAGCCATGCAGAACAGAGCAATGGGGAGTGAAGGCTGAGGAAGGGTGCTGTGTAGGAAAGATGCCAGGAGCAAAAACAGAGAAGGATCAAGGGCTCCTGGATAGACTTGGGCATCTGAAAGAAAATCACCATTTGTCATGACTCCTTCCATACGCTTGCAAAGACCATTGATACCATCATATTGCCTAGGCTCCACTCATTCCAGAGCTCCCTTTCTTCTGCCTTCTGATACCAACAGTCTAATGAAACCCAAATTCAAATTTTCCAGTGCCTTCCTTGTCCAGTCAGATGCTGTTTCCTGCTGCCCTCAGCCCTGTAGCTTAATGTGTGTTAGCAAAGTTTCTCATTGTGAAAAATTTGGTTAAGACAAACAGCTCTGTACCTCTAGTTCTGAATGGGTAAAACATGATCAGAAATTCAGTTCTCATTAGCTTGCTTGTTATCAAAGAGGAACTTGGGAAGCTTTTAGTTATATTTCTATAGGTCCAAAGTGTACCTATGGCTCAGAGAAAAAGGTGATTAGTTATTTTGCTCCACCCCAAAGTCCTTAGCTGATTGGTTCTTGGGCAACAAGCGGATAAACTCTTTTTTAAAATTATCAAGTTAAAGTCACTAACTCTGATTAGTTACACTGTAATGTAAAGTACTGTATTGCAGAGAAGCTGCCTTTAAGAATTTAAATTTATTCTTTTCTTTGTTCTTTTCATAACTAGGTAAAATTATTATGCTTCTTTTCAAGGTCTTAATAACAATATATAGTCTAATAATTTCCTGCTAATATATAGAATGTAAACTATTTATAACATCCTTAGCTTTCTAAAATTCCTCTAAGTTTGAGAGCTATATCATTTTTAAAAGCTGGTTACATTTGAAAATTTTAAAAAATGTGCTTACATTTCTATCTGTTTTCCTGTCCTCTTTTGATCTTGCATCTTGCTTTTTTGTATTACTTGTTTCTGCTGTTTAATTTTTCTAGAGTAGAAAATCAGAATAAACTTTATAGATTTCCATTTCTGCACTGCTTTTGTTGCAGCCCATAAAAATTATCAATAAATTATATAGTTTTCTACCTTTATGTGCAATAGGATTTAAGCAGTGCTATATTTTAGCCAAAGTTTTGTTAATTATGTGAAGTGTAGAGATGGAGAATTTTGACTTTTGCAGGGTTGACTAAGTAGTTTACATAAAGTATGTACATGTAATTAGACTTTTGAATATCAGGATTAATTTACTGTTTCATTGTTCTGTAACATTCTTAGATATTTGTCATTTGAAAAAGGTATCTCTACACAGATTGGCTTTGTAGTGATCCTTCCTGTTTTTTAGCCTCTCCAGCACTGGGACTACAGGCACAGGTCACCATGCCCAATCTTAATTACAGTCTCAGCACGCCTCAGAGGCAGGGCCTGCACCGCAGGCCAGAATCGGATCACCAGCCCCTGAGTCTGCCTAAGCAGGTGCTTTAATCCACTGAGCTATCTGGCAGGCCTTGAAATATGATTTTGAAACAAGACAATATAAATACTCAATAATAAATTAAAGCTTTATGTCTTCATTTGTATTACAAAAATATTTATTGTAATTAATAAGATACTTGGGTGCTTGAATGATCTTCAGCTTAAAACGTCTAAAGTGTAGCTGTAAAGAAACCACATAATTGTTTTTATTTTATTTTCATTCATTTTAATGAGAAAAAATAAAATAGTAATGAAACAGTTTCAAAACAGGTTAGTAGAACACTTACAATAATTGATACATTGCATATTGTTGTCTTTGTAGTAATTCAGAGCACAAGATACAGACGTGATCTCTTGTCTAAAACAATATTAGTACAAATCTTTCTTCTCAATGAATGAACTAAGAGAAAACAGCTATGTATCTATCCTATCTTGTGTATACATATAAACATATACATATATATGTATTAATAACAAAACTGTCCTTTATTTATATCCCCTATTTCTTAGTTTTGTTAGAGATGGGTATTCCACTGCAGTTAGAGAAGCTGTATTTGGAGAAGTCTTAAAAGGACCTTTTCACACTTAATGCCAGACCACAGATTGTAGGTACCTGAATTCAGCAAAATAACCCAATAGAGTCCAATAGTTCATAATAATAGTGGGTTATCAGCAAAACTGGAAATGTTAGAAGTTGTTGACCTGAGCCTTTTACAGCTCAGTATATTAATATGGCATTACTTTTTATACCTCGTGGTTACACTTTTCTGCTGGATGATTAAGACCAAGTTAAAACAAGACCTATATAACTAAAAATTTAACTTTTGATATCTGACAAGATCTTTCAAATCCACTCAGGCTTTACCTTGGAACCATATACACCACCACCTTGTAGATCTTTTGTCAGTGTCAGCCCTTGCTTGACCAATTTTCTCTCTGTGAAAGCCTGAGAGAAGTTTTTCTCTCTAGGTTACTCTCCTTAGGCACAGGATACATCATCAATCATTTTCCTGTGTGGCTCCATAATCTCCTTATTCAGAAAATTTGGGATACCACTTAGTTATAGGATGTCACAGCAGAGGTTCTCTTTTGTCCTGAGTCCTCACTGACCTTAAAGGGCTAGGGCCAAAATATTGGTTACCCTTTTAGCCTATCGATCTCTCCAATTTTTGGTCTGCAAACTTCAGTTGTTAAACATCCAGAAGAGAAGCTTAGTGATATTATTACCCTGTAACAGAGGCCGTTAAGCTTAACATCACTATCTGTCTGAATATCAAACACCTTAGATATAAAATGGAAATGCTGTTTTCCAATAACCATGGATATGCTAAAATTTAAATCCCTATATAACATTAAAAGCAATTATATATTTTTTACACAGAAATTTAGAAATCAAACCATATACAACATTTGAGCAGGAAAATCCTATGACATTTTGCTTTTCTTGTCTCTCATTTACTTTTAATAACTTTTTTCTTATAATCATTTACTTTAGAGAGAATATAGCAATAACTGATATGACACTAGAAGCAGTATGCATTTAGAAGAACAAGACAACAGGTATTTTAAGCACAGTTTTAGTATTACACATTGCTGTCTTCAATGTAGTTGCTTGGTTCACAGATAGCAGCATATATAGTTAATCAGAGTGAGAGTTCTACCCATTAACTGCTATTTTCAAAAACTTGATAGAAATTCTTACCACTATTACCTTAACCATCTTGTTTATATAAATGTATGGTTTTGCCCCTACCATGTTTCTCAACTTTTCTCCTTTCTCTCTCTTCATTGTTTACTCCTTAAATTCTCTCTTTCCATTTAACTGTGTTATACCTTTCAATTTTTATTTCTTCTTTTGAGTTCTTACACTAGGGAGACAATACAATATTTATATATGTGGGTCTAGTTTATTCCACTTATAAGTATATCCCCAAGTTGCATCTACTTACCTATGAAGGTTTTAAGTTTGTTTTTCTTTATATAAAAATACCACATCTTTTTCATCCATTCCTCAGGTGAAGGGAATGTTGGTTGTTTCTAAGATTTGGCTTTCACAAATTGTGCTGCTATAAACATAGGTACACATATATCACTATGATATGATTTTTTCAGTTCTTTTGGGAAAATTCCCAAAATGGGGATAGCTGTATTGAATGGGATTTCCAGTCCTTGTTTTTTTGTTTGTTTGTTTGTTTTTGTTTTTCTTAGGAGTTTCCACACTAATTTCCATAATGGTTGCACCAAGCTACATTCCCACCAGCAATGGAAAAGGGTTCCTTTTTTGTTGTAGCCTCTCCAATATTTATTGTTGGTTGATTTCTTTATGATAGCAATTCTTTTGGGGGTGAGATGGTATCTCGATGTTGTTTTAGTTTGCATTTCTCAAATGGCCAGTTATGTGGAGCATTTTTTCATGTATTTATTTGCCTCTTGTATTTCTTCTTCTGAGAAGTGTGGATTTATCTCAGACACCCATTTTTGGATTGGGTCCTTAAATTTTGGGGCCCTACTGTTTTTTAGTTCTTTATAAATTCTAGATAGAAGTCCTTTGTCTGAGGGCTTAATAGTAACAATGTTTTCCAAATTTGTGGGTTGTCTTTTCACTCTGTTGGTAATTTCTTTTGACATGCAAAACTCTTCAGTAAGTGGAGGTCCCAGCTGTTAATTCTTTCAGATATTTCCCATGCAGTTTGATTTTGGTTCACGAAGTGTTTGCCTACCCCTACGTCTTCAAGATTTCCACCTACTTATTCTTCCAGAAAATTTAATGTTTGTGTTTTAATGTTTAGATCTTTAATCCATTTCGACTTTAGTTTAGTGCATGAATGCACACAATTTTTTCCCCAAAATTAAGTATTTTTACATGAGCAATATTGGCATTCTTAGGGCATATTTTACATTTCCCATGCCATCTTTGGACTCCAGCTTTCCAACTACAATCCCCTATTCTGAGGAACTTACTGCTGAAGTAAGCAGTGTGGCAAGATCTTTCAAGGCACTTATAGCTTTTTTTCAATTTTCCTTTGTCATTCTGCTCATTCAGGAGATAACATTAATTTTTCTTAACTCTTGACTATGATTACATGTATGGATGACAAAGTGACATTGCTTTGTCCAGTAAATTGAGGTGCAAATCTTAAGAAAGGTGTTATTTTTTCTTCTTTTTTTTTCCTAAAAGATGGGGCTGGAGAGATAGTTTTGTAGAATATGTGCTTACCTGGCAAGGGCAAGGTCCTGAGTTCAATCCCCACTTCTGCAAATAAGTAAGTAAATAAATAAATAAATAAATAAAAATATATGGCCCTACAGGAATACGGTCACTTGCACTTTCAGTCCCCAGGTTTTGGTTATAACATAGATATTATGTTTAGACCAACAGAACTATTGGTGACCTAAAGGTTTGATGACAACAAAATAAACAGAATAGATATTTGCTGTAAATCAATTAGGGCAATTTACTTGTAAAGTTATCCATTCTTAGGTTCCTAGGAAAATGTATGGTACTTAATTATTAGATTAAAATTTGACAACTTCAGAAATTGTTGTAACTATGGAGGCTGCCATTGTATTTTAGAATAAAATTAAGTTTAGATATAATTAATTTTCCTTTATATTCAACTCTTTGTAATTCTAAGGTTGTTGAGATTTTAATTCTTTGTCATTATAGTAGTCAGCACTGAGGGTGTCAGTTACATTTTTAATTGATGGCCAATCAATTTACTTATAGCTGCATAACAAAGGGATCATTGGATAAGTCAAGGCCACTCACGCCACTAATTAGTAATCAATACATGGCAACCTAAACAACCTAAGCAAGAAGTAGGAATGTTTTCTTCTTAGATATTGAATTAAAATTAAGAAAACAAAAAAATCAATGAAAATTGATACTTATGGGAAATAAGGTAGAAAATCAGGACTCTGAGAAGTTACAAAAACTCAAATTTTCCAAAAAATTGATTTTTAATTGATATTATATAGAAAAAAATAGTAATTGTCTTAGTTACTTTTTATGCTGCTGAGGTAAAATATCCAACATCCAAAGTTTAAGATTCACTGTAGCTCACAGTTTGTAGGTTTTAGCCCATATTTAGCTGGTTTCAAGGCAGAGTGGCATGACAGAGCACAATGCAGAGGTGAAACAATCCATGGAAGAGCAGGCAGTAGGCAGCAAAGCAGCAAGCAGCAGCAGCAGCAAGCCTGCCTGCCTTTCCTTTTATCCCACCCAGGCCACAAGCCTGGATGTTGCCTTCCATACTCAGTGCTTTCCTAATACCTACACCTAGAGCTGTGCTAAACCATTTCCTAATACCTACACCTAGAGCTGTGCTAAACCAGTCAGTGAACTAATTCAGTTATCACTCCCTTACTCCATTTTTATATATCCTTTATCCACATTCATATACCTTAGATCCAGGAGTGTCTGAAAAGCCACACTTATGGGACATGCAGCTTTAGGGAGACATCAAAATGTAAACTGCAAGAGTAGTAGCTGAGAAATATTGTAATAAATTGACCCAAAGTCTAGGGAGATGGAATAGTGGAATAATTGCCTGTCTGTCAAGGGTAAGGTCTTGAGTTTGATCCCTGGTATCACATGTCATGCTGGCCCCAGAACCTGGGCCATACCATGCTGGCCACCTGAAACTGGACCTGATGGCATATGCCTGTAATCCCAGCACTGGGGAAGCTGAGATAGGAGGATCACTATAAGTCTGTGCTGTGTAGCAAGACCCTGTGTCTGTCAATCCATCAATAAACAAATAAAATGCAAAATGAACAAAAAATTGACCTGAAGAATGGCTACAAAATTTAGCTGGTATTCATCAGTTACGGAGTATGGAGTAAAAACTTATGAGTCACCATTTCCATAGATTTTATATCTAATTTTCTAGTTTTTCTCAATCTGCATTCAAATTTGGTTTTTTGGTGTTTTATAGATTTATAATGATATGTATAAGTTAGGATTCTTATTATTATGATTTCAGGTAATCTAAGTTCAGGTACTTAACTTTTTTTCAAGTACTGATTTTAGGTACCTAATGAGGCCTACAACAGAATAGGATTATACATCTGCTTCATTGTTATGTGTGGCCAGCTTTTAGAGAAGTGGAGCTGAGAAGACAATGATTTTGAGTAACTGGACAAGTTTTTCTTTATTGCAAAGAAACCCCAAACAAACCTAGACATTAAATTTGAGTTGTTTACATGTGAAGGTTAAAATATCCCTTTATATTCATCAAGGAACTATGAAACCTAAAATTTCTGGAGCTGACAGCCTCAGCTACCCAATTTATTGTCCACACCTTTTAAACCTGAAGGTTTCAATAATTATCAAGGCTCTTTTGTTCCAAGGGAGATTGTTGAATACTAGATTAATATGTTGAGCTAATTTTTCTGTGATTTAGGTTTGATCAGTGTTAATTTCATTGGTGAAAATGTATGGTACATTAAGCCGGAAGGAAACATAGACTTTACTTGAAATGACACAGGAGATTATTATTTATAGGTTTCCTTTTAAGCTGTCATCATATTTTACTTCATAATCTTTAATTTCTTGAACAAATTCTTGAAAATACTCTCCTAATATTTAATGAAACAATCTGTTCTAGGTCTGTGTATATGAAGAGATCTAGATATTTTCTCAGCTGGAAACACAAACAATTCCTTGGCTAAGGGAAAATATATTATGTGATTTTAAAATAAAATAAGAAATGTACCAGAATTTTCCTCATGTATCTGAGAAACACAAGTAAAGTGAATTTTTACCTCATTATCATGTTAGCCATATTTCAAATTTTGGTATCTCATTAAATTTTCATATCAGTGTTTGAGAACATTAATCATTTGTTGAAAAGAATGTACTCAGATAATCTAGTAAAAAATATCTAAGGCTCTAACATTTATAAAAGGACAGTTCATTTTTCTTTTTATGTTTGTTATATTTTAAGCTATCAAATATTTACTTAATTATTTAATGAAGCAGAAAAATTGTCATCCAGAGTTAGCAAATATAAAAATGACTATGTGAATTCAGGGACATACACACAAAAAAAGAAATATAAACCAGATGGTATTCTAAAAAAATGAGTATTTCTGACTATTTTTGGTACTCAGGATTGAACCCAGGAAGAAATGAACTGCATCCCCAGCTCTTTTTATTTTCACTTTATTTTAAGACAGGGTCTTGCTAAGTTGCCCAGGTTGGCCCCAATCTGTAATTTTCTTGCTTCGCATAGTCAGGTGACACGTTTTTACTGAAAGATAAAGCTGATCACTTCGTTGTTGCTAAGATGATATGATGGGCAGCTTCATGTGAAAATTGGTGCAAACTCTTCTGGAATAGAGAAGCGCTCACAAACGCTGCACCTCGAAACCATGTTAGGTGAAATAAGCCAGCTTACTGTGTATGAGCTTAAATATGACATGCTTTTGTCTTACCTGGAGAATCCAAAATACTAGTATTAAAGAGCAAAATAAGCTAAATGATAGGAAAAAAGGAGTAGCTCTTGTGCAAATAAAGTTAGATAAAGATATGGAGGGAGGAAGGAGAAAACAGAGAGGAGGGGAATAGAAAAATATTACGCTGCATTCTGTGTGCTTACCAACTCCGCAGGATGATTGTATTCACGTATTGCAAACATGAACTAAGAAAAGTAAAAAGGAAAGAGCTTTTCGTTATTATAAACAGAGAACAATGTACTGTAGCAAATGCCCTGTTAAGAATTTGATTTTTGGAGGGCCAGTGAAATAATAAGGTAATGGATTGAATTATCAGGGCAATTGATAAGTAGCTCAAAAGCAATATCATCATTGGATGTAGTGTATGTAGTAAACAATTTTTAAAAGAGAAAACAATCAGTTCTCATTAATGTAAAATTGATATGTGAATCTACTGTAAAACAGTTGTAGTGAAATTTATAAGATGCTACATTCCTGTTATACTTTCTCAGATGTAAGAAAAATCAAATATTGTTAAATTGCTGTAATTCTCACCTAACTTTGAAGTTGAGTAAAGCAACAATAGTCTAATATCATTTTGGATAGATGTTCTCCATCTTTTAGAGACTGAACTATGTGGTGCAAGTTATAGGAAATAGGAAGGTTCATGAGTCCAGGATAGTTTTGCTTAATATAATTCCTGAGGTGTTTGATTGTGGTGATCAAAAATTCAGTGAATGCTTTGGCCATGTGCCACCTAACGGAAAAGTAGGCTTGTGTAGACATTATGCTGTGCCCTCACCAACCACGAGCATTGTTCTGTCACTCTTCCCCTTCCAGCTCTCCCGCAAGGTCAAAATGTTTTCAATTGATTCAACACATTGAGGCAGCCGTGACAGCACAACTAAGAACACTCACAGAAAAGGATTTCCAGAGCTGCTTCAGAAAGTGGCGAGAATGATGGGATAAGGGCAAGTGGGTTTGACGTGAAGGGAGTACTTCGAGTTGGATTAATGCCTATGTGCCTTTTACTCCATGAATCCTTTATGTAAGTATTCACTGTATTTTGTGATCACATTCCATATGTACTTTATGGTGGACTAAGCCGATCAATTGAAACATTTCTCCTAGAACGTTTCTCTTGACCAACGTTTTATGTACTACACATTAAGAATGATCTCCCAGCCCCCTTAATAATAAATCTGCTTGAAATTCTCATTCCATTGGAAATGAAGCGTCTCCGAAAACAAAGGCAAAACTAGGCTTGTATGAAATTCATTACTGACTGAAGAGATTATTACAAGGGAGAATTTAACTTTAAAATATGATTTTATTTCTCCAATTAAGTCATTCACAAATGAAGTATTTACAGAGTTCTAATTTCATACTAGATCTACAGTCTTAATTATAATTAATTGATAGTAATAAGGTTATTCATTTCTAATTGATGTGACTAAAACAAAAGCCTCTTTAGTAAGATCAAAAACTATAGTACATTCAAGTGTTAGTGGCATCATTCTATTTATTCTGATTTCTAAAAATTGTTAGTAAAAGATAAAACAATGCTTTTCAACAACATACTTGATATAGTTGAGCAAAATCAACTAACTGAAAGTGTTGCCTATTTTCCTTGTTATCATTGCTACTCATTTGATTGTGAAATAAAATAGTTTAGAAGATATTCATATTTTCTATAGATTGTTCAAATTAAGTTTTTAAGGAAAATCAAATTTTTGCAGATATTATTATTACAAATTTGAGTGTCTTCATTTGCCTATCTCTAATTCCACACTTTACAAATGAATTAAAACAAAGAGGGGTGGACTGTGAGATAGCTGAGGGAACTAAGCGCCTGCTTAGGCAACTGCAGGGACCTGGGTTTGATCCCCAGCACCACATGCCCTCTGGCCTGACTCCGGGGTGCACTGAGCCAGCCATAGAGACAGGGTGTGGTGGTGCGCACCTGTAACCCCAGCGCTGGGGAGACTGAAAACAGGAGGATCACTATGAGTCCAAGCTGCATAGTGAGTACCTAATACATTAAAAAATAATAATAATAAAATTTAAGAAAAGAAGCAAAGGGACAGCGAGATAGCTAGTGGTCTAAAGCACCTGCTTAGGCAAGCTTAGGAAAGCGTAGAAACCACATTTCCATCCCCGGGCACCACATGCCATGCCAGCCCTGCCCCCAGGGTGGGCTGAGCCAATCACAAAAATAAATAAATAAATAAATTTTAAAAAGAAGTAAATAAATAAAGGGCCTATGGGTTGTAAAGGAAGAGACACAATTATTTTAATTTATAAATGATATTATCACCTATATAAATAACCCCAAGAATTATATAGAAAGAAACACCTCAAAATCAACTTGACGAACTAACAAGCATGTTGAACAATGTAGTAGAATACAAGAACAACCCACACAAACCAATCTATTCTATACTAATAACAGCTACATGTTGTTCTTCTGCAATTGCTACAATGAAAGGAAAGATAGTAAAGATGACTATGTACATGTATATGATCCATAGGTATAAGCTTCCAAAATTCTGATGAAAGGATTTTTTTTTTTAAGATCTAAATAAATGAAGAGACAACCTGTTCTTGTGTTGCAACACATAAGGTAGTAAAGATTGTCCCTGTTTTCAAAATTGAGCTGCAGGTTTAAAACATTTCTTCTCTAAATCCTAGCAGAGCTTTTGTTTGTTTGTTTTTCTCTTAGAGATAAACAAAGTCATTTCAAATTTTATATGGTAAGAAAAATGAACTAAAATATGTAAAAACAATTTTGATAAAAGATAATAAAGCAGGAGGAGTCACACTATTTGAAAGCATTAAGTGTTTCTAAACAAGAAAATGAACTGCTAATCCACGTGACACTTTTGATGGCCTGGAGAGAATTATGCTCAGTGAAAAGAGTCAATCACAAAAGCAAAATGCTGTCTGTTTCCTTTTTTTTGGGGAGGGGTTTCCATTTTTATGGTACTGTAAGTCACAAAATTGGAGAAATAAAGACAAGATGAGCGCTTGCCGGGGTCAGGGTTCCGGGAGGACAGCCACGACTCCCACTGCCACAGAGCACTTTGTAAGGGACCTGTTCTGCATCCTGGCTGTGCAGGCGATGGCCGGGAGCGCATACGGGGGAGGAGGAAGCCAGAACGGCGCGCATGCGCATGCTGCACCCATTCTGTAGCAAGCTGGACCTGAATACAGTCAACGGGCTCACTTGATTAACTTTCTGGCATTGACTTCAAATTATAGCCGTGAAATCTCTCAGCCCTGGAGACCTCTGCGTGGAGCTCAGTGGTATTCTCTGTATTAGTTTTTTCAATTGCATGTAAATCTATGGTTCTGTCAAGAAAAGTCAAAGAACTAATAAAATACAGGGTTTTTTTTTGTAGAAAATGAAACTCAGTTTGTTTTGTTTTGTTTTGTTTGTTTGTTTTTACCTTGGATGTTGTAATTAAAATGTCCTGGAAGAGAACATTATATTGGAAAAAAGTGTATTTTGTGCCAGGAGAATTCTGCTACGGCCATGTTTAACGCTATCTACTTTTTTTTTTTAATTTTTTTTACATTTATTTATTTATTATGTGTGTGTGTGTGTGTGTGTGTGTGTGTGTGTGTGTGGCCAGCTCAGCCCACCAGGGGGCGGGGCGGGCTGGCATGTGGTGCTGGGGGATTGAACCGTGATCCCTGTGCTTTGCTAAGCTTGTTCCAAGTAGGTGCTTTAGACCACTGAGCCATCTCTCCAGCCCCTACGCTATCTACTTTTAAAATGGAGTATTAAACACCATTCCCGTTATTAGGATTACATTACATCTGCAAGTCACTTGGTTTGCGTGAGTCCATTCTAGCCCCTCTGGTAAATCTTCTCAAATTTAAGTAATTGTACTGTGCTCCTTGGTGTGGAGCACATTTCTTCACTGCAGAGCAGGTCTAAATTTAAAAGAGTTTTGTGTGCCCCCCTATCATGCTTGGCAGCAATCTAAATTAGTGTGAAAGAGTGCTCTCCGCATTCTACCTAACTTTTTAATCTTCAATTCCTTAATATAAAAAGTATTTAACTTAATTGACATTAAAGTATGTGTTTATTTTTTAGGTGAAGTTTATATTTATTAAATCTAGAGTAAATTGAAAAAAGTCACTCTTTTAATTCACTCAGTAAAACTTACTGATACTAGAAGATACATTCATGTAATTTATAATATACTGACTTATGTGAGTCTGTATAGCCATACACAAATATGTACATAGTGTTTCACATATAATATATATGTATTTGGCAGTACTGGGGATTGAACTCAGGACCTTGCACTTGCCAGGCAAGTGCTAATTCTACTGAGCTATCTCCCGGCCCCTCATAGTCTATATTTTGTATGATAGTTTTTATATATAGCAAAAAAAGTATAAATATTACACTATGTATATGTCTTAAAATTAATATATTATTACATATCTTCTGATGTTGATTAAAAATGTGTGTAAAATGGTTATAAAAAGTAGACTTAATGTAGAAATGGCAACACATGCATATGTATGTGTGTATACACACAGATATGTGGGTGTGTCTAATGAAAACAGTTCTAAGTATGCATGATGTTTGGGAGTTGGAGATTAAAACATCTTTTTTATTTTTATTTTAATCTTTTATTTATTTGGTACAGGATCTTGCTACCCAGCTCAGACTCATAGTGATTCACCTGTCTCAGTCTTCTGAGAGTTGGGATGACAGGTGTGGGCTAGCATGCCAGGTTTCAGTGGCAGGCTTGGCACGCCCGGGGATCTGGCTGGCATGGCCCATGGACCTGCGGATCTAACCCAGGTCCTTGCACTTGCCTGGCAGGTGCTTAGGCTGCTACGTTATCTGTCCAGCCCTAAAATCATCTTCTGAGGACTACCATCATGCATGAACTTTATTCACGGTACACATTTATTAACAAAAGTAATTATTTGGAAGATTTCTTTAATCATGATATATTCTTATGCCTTCCAAATCCTAGAATATTAAAATATTTTAAAATATTAATGCCACAGAATTTATAGTAACTGTGATTAGAGATACACTTTTCTCTTCTTTTTTGCTGAATGTCTCAGTAAGGGTGGAATGAACGCACTCCTTTCTACCTCTTTGAATTCCACTTGTGTTGTAGGTGCCGCGCGCTAACCGATTGCGCCCCTGGAGCTCCGAATTCTACTTTCGGATGGACATCCACCTTATGTGCCCCTCAGTTTACCAAGTTTACACTGGCGTTCTGGTTCACTCCATTGTCTAAATTAGTGTTGTCATTATGTGGAGTTTTTGTTCTCTACTGGTGGGTTTCTTTCTCACGAGCACATGGTTTCAAATCGTTACTGTTTTCTTTGAGATATGAGTTTGGAACCCAAAGCTGATCCTTAAATCTATCTCTGAGAGATGATAAACGTAGTGTGTATTGGACACCAAGAACCTCCTCAGTCCAAATGTTTTTCCAACCTTCAGAATATTTGTAACTATACAAGGGCTGGGTAGAAGGTAACATTTCATACTGAAAGCAAATGAGTGCAGAAAATAGTAGCGATGCACTTTCCTTGGTAAAATGTGACAAGGTAATAATGGTACATGTGAATGGGGAACACTTTCCTTTCAAGATTTCAAAATGGAAATAACTCCACCCATGAAGGTCCCTTTTGGCTGTACTTTTTTCTTTACTGTCGTTTCAATCCAGGGCCCATCCCTCACAGGAAGATTGGAGAAATCCTGTTCTCTTCTAGCCCCATTTGTTCCCCCATGGATGTGACTGTGTGGTTATTTTTTTTTCTAAATTAGAATCCTGAAATTCTCATTCAACTTGTAACACTAAGAAGAGTAGGGCTCCCAACTCGTTGTCTCTAGTTCAACCTTGCTGACTGGATTTGAACTTCTCAGGGTGTGTCTGTGTATGTTGGGCTGTATGTCCTCCTCTTCCTCCTGCTTCCCCACATATTTCTCAACTTTGCTGCTCCATGGATGCTTTACCCTTCTTCTTGTACAACAGTATACTGAAGTAATTATGAAATTATACAGGGCATTTTATTGCTATTTCTATCTAGGAAAATTTGTACTGCTGTAGCTACCTTAATATCTCAATTTGGACTTTATTTTGTGTTTCTGCCTCATATCTTCTGAAAACTATCATACTATTTTGCACAAAATATATACATAGTAGGTGTCTTTAAAATGAACAGAACCACAAACAATATTTAGATATAGTTAGTTATTCGTATTTGTCTTGGAATTTAAGTTGGACATCTTTGTCATGAGATAGATTCACGAAGTTGATGCCTTGTGGATTTTTGTGGATTTTAAAATTGGTCAGGAGCTGTGTCCCTGAACAGAGCATACTGGCCTTGGGCTCCCATTGGAGTTGGGACTTGGCCAAACCTAATGATGCCAGGCTATACTTGCCCTCCTGCTGTTCTGGCTGAGGTTCTGATGTCGGAGTTTTAGGCTGAGCCAAACAGGTAGGGCAATGATTGCCAAGCATCTGATGCTGTAGAGATTTAGGCCAAATGGAAACTTGTTTTAAAAGTCAAACCAATTTCAGTCCCTTCAACATGAGCTTTTATGAGTACCTCCTTCGGAGACATTAAATATTGTGAATATTATCATCATGATTGTTAAAGACAGAACTCACTGAAAGATTTTTCTTTTTCATTTTCAAACATACCTAGAGAGGTGGATGCAGGGATCTAATGGCCAATGTGTTGATATTATTTTTGTTTTTTATTTTTGTATTTTAGGGAAGGGTCTACAGGGGTGTTCAGGGTCTCACTGCTAGATCGGATGCGCAGTGATTCTCCTGTTTACAACTTATGAAGTGCTGGGATTACAGGCAGTCACCACCACTCCCAGTCTCCATTGCAGTCTCAGGGTGCCCCGGGGCGGGGCTGGCATGGCAGGCCTGGGGCTAGAACCCCTGGCCCCTGGGCCTGCTTGAGGGTACTTTAATCCCCTGAGCTATTTGACTGGCTCTAGTGTGTTGATTTTAGACTAGGCATAGCAGGAAGTAGTAATTGTAGCTTGTGTTGGGTTTCTACCTGCTGTCTAAAATCGTGGGCTGAAATCTTTAAGAGTGTGGAGGTGTCTATTAATTCTGATATTGTTATGGATCTGAATGCTGTTTTGTCATAAAAGAAACTTTTTGTTAGTGTAATATGATCCAGTAATGCCTCCCTGAATTTTTTTTCTGGATTTACATATTTTAAAATATTAGAATTTCCACAGAATTTAAAGAGACGGTGGATGCACAGGACTCAGCATAGCTTGGTTATGAGGGTCACTTTAAGACAAAAATCAAACTGTAAGGAAGTAGTTAAATGTCCGTAAGCAGTCAGAAAAGAACATTTATGAGAATCACAGTTAACACATAGCCCTTAAAAATTGAGCACGATGTCATGGTCAAGGATAATCTTTGACTAAATGGGAACATCATGGTGTTCCAAGCTACAATCCTCCTAATTATTGCAATGCTCCCTTGAATAACAGGGAAGCGATCTTTTTTCTTATCAGAGACGTCTGCTGGGAAAACACCTGCTCTGCCCCAACAGGCTGCAATTTTAATGGTATCAAATGCGGCACTATCATGCCCAGAGATGACTCTTTCCTCTTGTACAATTACACAGATGTTGCAATAAACGATCAGCATCAATGTATGTGGTGCTTAATGCTCAAGAGTAATGAGAGTAAGGGCAGTCAATATTCGCCACTGATGAATTTTAAAGTAAGCTATTTAAAACCACAGGATTTTCTGAGCAACACCCCAGGCAGACACCTAATTTATGGCTCCCTTGTTTAGAATCAGAGCACCAAGAGAAGCAAATAGAAGAACTGAAAGGTCTGTGTTTTTCTTCTTCCACCTCCCCCTGTATCTTCTTCGTTTATGTGTCATTAGTTTCCTCCTTTGGTGTGTTCGTTACCAAATTACCACAAATATTATTTCGATCTTCAATGCCTGCTAATAAACGCATTCTAGTTCAGAGACAGAAGCTTGTTCATTATCTAAATAAGATGATATTTAACAGCAATCAATGCTCTTTGTTATTGTAATGAGTACTGAGACATCCTGTAAGCATAATGAGCTCTGTAAGTAACAGGGGATTGTTTCTTTCTCAGAGGAACTTAAATTCATTTATTTCCTAATTATCAAACATTTATTTAATGGCTATTATAAGTTAGGTATTGATTACTCTGGAAATCAAGGATGATTAGTATTGAGTCCCTATCTCTTAGAAGTTTACAGGTTGAAGTGGATAGCCGGCATACCAATGAAAAAGTTAGTATGAGGATGCAGAGACCAAAAGGGAAAAAAAAATGTATGGGTTTTGAAAGTAGAGAAACAAATAGAATAAATTTTCATTTTTAAGTTATCTTGTCTCATTTTAAAGGCTATTACATTTGTTTCATGACCTCCTGAATTGAAAAAAAAAAATATCTGAAACAGCTGTTATTGTTTTTTTTTTTTTTTGTTTGTTTGTTTCTGGTACATGTGTATAGTAGATATTGATTACATTCGTCGTGGGAGCTGGCACATGTACATGATGTTTCTTAATATCTTTAAACTGTCTCCTCTGCTCCCTGCCCCTTGCATCTCCTGGATCTGTATTTGTGATACAGATCCAGGAGATGGATCTGTATCACAAATATGTGATGGTCACATGCTTCACCGAGACTTGGAGCACATACCCAGCACTCCACAACCCCCTTCCTTTTGAAGCACCTTCTTTCCATCCCCTTCTCCCTCCACCTCTCAGCTCTCCTCCCATATGTCAAAAAATCCACTTTCATCTTTATCTATATATCGGGTTTCTCATACAAGAGAAACTAGGTGATATTTGAGCTCAAGTTGAGCATCTGATTGAGTTCATTTGATATTACATCCTCATGGCCACATGTGTGGAGAGGATGGGACCCGAGGTGCAAGGTCGCACATAGAGGCCCATGCTATAGCTGCGTCTCTGGGCCACAAGTCTCCAGTACTGAGAGAGGTGACAGATAGCCACCGGCACTAGAAAACCCCGAAATGCCTAGGAAGTCCTCATGGGAAGAAATCTTTAGAGCCATAGAATATGGCCTTAACTCTGATATCACCTCTTCTCAACAAGAGAACATCCCAAAGGGCAAAGTGGCAAGGAGGTGGAAGAGGGTAACAGATAGGGCAGGGCCAGCAGGGGTGAGCAGTCGGAAGGCTGGTTTTTCCAGGCAGCAAAGAAACTTTATGTAGTGCTCCTGTCTCCAACTAGAGAAATTTCCTTTAATAGCAGAGAGCTAAAGGCTTACAGGTTTGTACACAAAACAAGTACACAGGTTTAAAATGATAGCTTCCTTAAATTCTGCCCCCTTTTTTCCTATTTAGTGCTGGATTGTATCCCCTGAACTTAATGTTCTCAAAGAAGGTGACAGATGTATTAATAAAAAAGTTAGTATGGAAAAGAATAAACCAAAAGAATGAGTTGGAGAGAGTAAAAAAGCCATGATGGTATTCTGCAGATAAACCCTTGTGTGTTGGTGTGCTTGGTTAGCTTGACTGCAGTTTATTTTTTATTTTATTTTATTTAATTAATTTATTTGTATTTTAGGACAGGGTGTATAGCCTCTCAGTGCGTAGATTGGACTCGTAGTGATCCTCCCGTTTATAGCCTCCCAAGCGCTGGGTGGGATTACAGGCACACGCCACCACGCCCAGTCTCAATTGCTCTCTCAGCACTCTCTGGACCGCACCGACACAACAGGCCTTTGATTGTAGTTTAACCTTTCATAAACTCTATTTATTTCTGGGATTAAGTTGTAGCAGGATTTTTATTGCTGTTGTTGCTTATTATTAGGCTAAAGGGGTTGATTATCAGAGACTACCTTAGTCACTCTGATGCAAACTTTTCGTTCATCTAGTTTCTCCCTGTTCTGTAGGTTGAAAGTTTTCCATACTGTGGCTCACTACATTGCTCAGCTATGATTCTTCATTTTATGCTTCACTTTGTCCAAGTTCTAGGCAAGACTTACTTTCTATGCACAGATTTTATGGCAGTTGCATACGTCAATGATTACCATCCAGGACTGTATTCCATAAATGAGAAATGACTAGAACATTTCTTCTGTTCATGTGAGAAGCACCAATTCAGAAAGAATAATAATGTTTTTCGTATTTTATTTGGGAAGGTAATAAAGGACTTAGCAATGTTTAAAATGAGCCCTCAAAAGTAAAAGGCAAGCACTCACATACCTACCATTTCCACATTGGAAGACCCACAGGGCTATGGTAATATATTACAAAATAGTATCCTTTTGTTTGGAGAAAAGAAATGAATAGGCAGGCAAACTGTAGGTTGCTGTTTTTATTTAAATAATTAAAAAATTAAATTGTCTTTTATTTTAAATAGTTGTGATTTATCTTCAGTTGGATATTATAAGTGACTGATTTAAGCAAATTTATGGTAGGGAGAACTGGGAAAATACATATTTTGTCTTGAATTCTGCTGATTCCTAGTATTAGGTAGAAATATTTGTAAGCTTTCTGGAGAGACAATGGTTAGGTGACTCTGAATTTACCTAATGACTTGAGTAATGGGGGAAACACAAAGATAAGGCTGAACGGCATGAGCCAGAGGCACAAAGGGAAGAACCTTCTTGGCTAGGTTTCTTCTTTGAATTGATTCTTTGGGCAGAGTTTTCTACTATGATAGCTATAAGCTGAACCTTAGGCAGAGCACATCAAGAATTTCTTTGCTTTTGCCTTTTCACTGCTTATATGATCTCAGAATGGCTTTATACGATTCTATTTGGATAGCTATTTTCATCCAAACCATAATGAATAAATAAATAAGCACTGGCATCAGCTTATTAAATTTATCACAGATTTGATTCCAAAATTTTACTACAACAAATCACTCATTAGAGATTCCTGTTGACTAAAGAAAAATCTTTAGAGAGAAATCCATATGTGATAAGATGGAAGAGCAGAGTCAGATAAGACAGAAGAAGTGAACCAAGCAAAAGCTAAAAGGAGCTTGGCTTTTGTTCAGAATGATCTCTAAGGCTCCCTTACTGCAGCACTTAGATATAGGACACTAGTACATCTGACATTGTGGCTAAGAATAGACTACTACACATTTTTGAAAATGTACAACATCATAACAGTTATATTCTAATTTATCCTCAATTAGGAGAATAGTAAAGAAAGTATAATATTTACAATATTGACTCCACCTTCTCGGCACCAACTTTTAAGAGTAAATGTGGTCGTCATTGGATTATCTTTAATTGGACAGGGACTCCTGGCATGATCCCTGAACGGTCATTGGTTTCACTAAAAAAAAAAAAAAGTAATGTTTGTTTTTTAACTAATGTCAACACAAGGTATGGTTTACAAACTGGGGGAAATAAAAAGGAATACATAGGTATGTCCACATGTGTCTTTAAGAAACTGTGTTTCTGAAATGGAAAATTCCTTCAATTTAGGAAAGATTTTTGCCAATATTTTTTTTCCACTACCATCAAGTTAAAATTAACCTGTTCCATGCTGAGGGATGGGAAGAGCAAAATAAACACGGCAGCTGCATAACCCAGGGCCTCTCTAGTCCAGAGAGTCTGCAGAATTGCAGAGCCGCCAGCACTCGCCTGGGTGCTGACTCTGACCTGCACAGACAGATTTCAGGGGTGTGTGCACCTGCAGGCAGGCAGGCAGGCAGGAAGGTGTGGAGCCCTGAAAGTGCGAAAGAATCGCGCGGAAACTAAACGCTCGTGTTCAAGGAAGGAGAACTGCAAGGAGAAATCTAGGTTAGTTTACCTGAGGACATGCTCATGTAAGCAAGTTCCCAGCATTTATAAGTTAAGACTTAAAAATAACTTTTAAGATCAGGGTAAAGTTTAAGGAGTCGGGCCTTGTTAGGAACTGGTGATATGAGGAAAGCGAAAACGTGGAATTTTTTTGACTGCCTTTTACAACATTGGTAGAAAGAAAGAATACGTGTTGTGAGATTTAGAGTCATTCAGTGAGAAGGAAGGATAAGCTTCTAGTTCTTTCCATTCTCATTCTTACGGCTTTGTTCTTAGCTCATGCAAAGCATCCCTCTTGTGAAGCGCGGCATCGGGCTGATCCTGTTAGGGCAGGCTCCTCCCGCCAATGATGCCTCGTACTCCTCGCGCGGGCAGCAGCAGGGACCGGAGTTTGCTTAACAGTAGAGTGATGTCCAAGAATCCACTTCAAAAGCAGCACGTGTGCTGGAACAACGGTCAACAGAACCGTGCTCCAGTTTATCTGAAAGTCATGACAAAAGCAATTCTCTCTCTCGCTCTCTCTCGCTCTCGCTCTCTCGCTCTTGCTCTATCAACTTTCTAAACTTTTTCTTTCAAACACTTCCTTCATTGCATGTTCCCAATAGCATTATCTCAGTGACACCTGCCCTGGTGACTACGTGGAAAGGGGTATCCCCTCTGCCACCTCAAACAGTTTCGAGGATCATTTTCAGTTTTATTTATATTTTCACTGTAGTGAGCTTCTAAAATATGCCATTTCTTTTCCTGATTGTGTTTATTAGGTCTTCACTTCTAGAAGGTAACTCCTCAAGAATAGCATCTCCACTTCTCTTCCCTTACAACTTTATCTCCAAGATGTGAGATCCGAGTACTTTGCAATCCTAGTAGACATTTAATGAATAAATGAATGTAAAGTAGATTCTAGCACATTTTTTACATATTAACAAGTCACACCTTATGAATTCCTTTACTTAGATGTTTGTTGATCCTCCCTGGGATAGGAGATTCATAAATGTGTAAAATTTATCTTAAGTAGGAATATCTTATAAAATGCTCTTTACTTCAAAGAACTAAAAGAACAGACTTCTTGATAATTCTATTCTTTTGATAGGAATACAAAAGTATACAGTCACTGGTAAATAGTATTCAGGAAATTGAGGGAGACTTTGATGTAAGGATTAGGTACCCATCTTATAGGTTAGAATTCCTACCTCTCTAATGCTTTTGGTCACATTGTAAATCAGGCCAAAACTTTTGGGAGCTGGAAAATAAATTCTTATCATGAATTATAGTTGAACATAATGTTAAACATTTATGAATCTGGGAATTCTAGTCTTATGAAAATCATAAAGGCAACTATCAAGAATCCTACCGAGGAGTTCAGGTAGAGATAACTATTAGAGAGTTCAGATGATCATTTTTTTGTCTTATGTGAATGTTAAATTCATTGTATTAGTAAAGCTCAAAAAAGCTTTACTTTTCTAAATTAAGATTTACATCTGTAATTCTTTTCACCTATAAGTTAAAATAAAGCTATATGCTGTTTTAGAATATACATCTATTTGAACACATTATTACTGTCTAATTATGAGATAAATTGAGAACTGTTTTTTAACTTTTTATTTTTTATTTATTTTTAATTTTTTTTTTTGTGTGTGTGTGTGTGTGTGTGGCCAGCTCAGCCCACCAGGGGGCGGGGCTGGCTGGCATGTGGTGCTGGGGATTGAACCGTGGTCTCTGTGCTTTGCCAAGCTTGTTCTAAGTAGGTGCTTTAGACCATTGAGCCATCTCACCAGCCCCTGTTTTTTAACTTTTCACAGTGATTAAATATTTTGTCACAGACAGCAAATGGTACTTATTATTTACTGAATTAAAAGAACTCAATAAAGTGCCTTAGTTTCTTAAGGTTAAAAATATAAAAGAATATTTTGAATGTGAAAAATGGCATAGACTAGAGTTTTTTTTAGAGAAGCATAATACTTTATTCATGGAGATATAATCATGTAGAATATTTACAGAAGAGTTAAATAGAACATCCAAATGCAGCCTACAAAAAAGTTACTAGAAATAGTTGAGTTACTTAATAGTTGAATTTTTAGAAAGACTGCTTAGAAAATTAATATATGAAAATCAGCATGTTTCCATATACTGGCAATAAGCACATATGTGTATTCCAAATGTATTTGTAATAGTATAAAATATGGAAGAAAACAGTGTATAATATGACAACCATTGTTGAGTACCTACCATGTTTTCTCTTTTTGAAAATATATATCACTTCTATTCTCTTTAAAAAATGTTAAACATGTGGAAAGAAATCTGATGAAAGAGATGCACATTAAAAACTATACAATACTGCTGAAATATACCTAAATTGAGATCTAGAACATGTGGATCACTCAGAAAGTTCAACAATGTTGAGATCTCAATAGTTTCCAAATTGATATGCAGATTTAAAGTAATCCACATCAAACTCTCAGCAGACATTTTTGAAGAAAATGACAAACTGATTTTAAACTTATATACAAATAAAATAACCCTAGTATATCTAAAATAACATGAAATAATAAAATTAGAGGACAAAAGTATCTTTTTTTTTGATGTATGTGGTTGCTGCAGGGTCTCACTCTGCAGCTCGGACTCGTGGTGATCCTCCTGCTTTCAGCGTCCCCAGCTCTGAGATCATCGGTGTGCACCACTACGAATGGGTTCTGGCCTGGTTCAGCCCACCCTGGGGGTGGGGCTGGTGTGTTGTATGGTCTCTCTGCTTGCCTAAGCAGGTGCTTTAGTCTGCTGAGCTATCTTGCCAGACCTCTCCCCAACTGTTTTTGACATTCATCTTAAGGATACAGTATTCATAGCAAAGTGTTGCTGTTGTCAAGGTAAATTGAATAAAGAGTCCAAAGAACAAAACAAATCTGTAAAACTTATTTTTTGGGCAACTATAAAGGCAAGTCAGTAGAAACAGTTAGCTTGGGAGCATTCTGACTGCTACTGCTAGAATAATCCATGTGCAAAAACAGCCTGAATCCCTCCCTCACACCATCTCTAACACTAACACCAAACAGATTGTAAACATAAGGTATAAATGTCACTGAAGAGTACACACAAGCCCTCCTTTTCTACACATGATCCTGGGCCCAGTGTATAATATGACAATGTATAATATGACAACCATTCACCCTACAGACCACACTTTGGATAGTTATATTGCCATTTTTTAAAAATAAGAACTACGACATTCAGTCAATATGATGGTGAAAATTCTTTCAGTGTACCAGTTTTCTATCTCCTTAGTTTGCATATGTGACAAAAATTTACAGACATACAGACATATTAGGAGATCGAAATGAAGAGAGCTGAGCAGAAGGAAATTCTAGCAGTATTGGTCCACCAGGGGGATGGATTTTGCCATATCTGTGTTGGTCATTCTTTACAGTAGGTTCACTCTGGAATGGCACTGTGTTAGGTACTTTAGTCAAAGATATAAAGTAAGTCTTATTGCTCTTACTTCACGGATCAGAAAGAGGATCATTTGATTTCAGAAACTTGTCTAAATTTATATCCTGGGAGAGACATAGCTGAGATTTGTTGACTAATATAATTTCTACTCTGGATTATTGGTGAAACCTCCGTATTATCTTCATAGATGACGTATATTATTTTTTTCCTACTGAATCTTATCACAAAGGACTTTGTCTACTGACCTACTCTCCATAAATACAGATTTTCTTCTACATTTTCCACTTAGCAGACACACATAAAATCCAGTCAGAGGCCCTGAGCAGCCGGTTTTAGAGTATTGAGTGACATTAGATATCACATTTCCAATGCCAATCCTCATCATTTGATTTGGTGCTTTTCTGAATGAAAGTTCTTCTCCATGGGCTCTTTTTTTTTGTATTTGATACAGGTTCTCAATACACAGCTCGAATTCATAATGATTCTCCTGTTTTCAGCCTCTGCAGTGCTGGGATTACAGATGTGCACCACCATGATTGATCTTGGGGGCCAGATTACCACACCAGGGGGTGAGATTGGCACGGCATGTGGTGCCAGGCATTGAACTCTGGTCGCTGAGCTTGCCTAGGCAGGTACTTAGTCCGCTGAGCTATCTTGCCAGCCCTCCATGTGCTTCTTGCTAGTATGAAGCTTTAGAGTCTTGACTGCTTTGAAGACTGTCAGATGTATAGAATCCTCACATGTAAAGTGTCCAAACTACAAGTGCTAAAACTAACCAATATTGCCTTTGTGCTCCAAATTTGAAGCATAAAAGATGAGACATCCCAGCCAGCTTTTCCGACTCTGTTGCACTCTTCAGGCATGCATTCAAAAGGTCAGTAAATACCTATGTGCTTTGCAAGTGTCCAGTCCTAGGCTAAACATTATAAATTTGATAATAAGAAAAAACAGGCCTGCGTTGTCAGAATACTTAAACAGTCATGTGGGTGACCATCTCAAATGAAATAATAACACAAAACACACTGATAAGGATTAGATCTAGAATGCTCCTCAACAACCTCTTTTTCAGAGGTGGGGTTTTTGGAAGATGATGGAGTCCTGGGGACTCTAAGCTTATCAGCAGATGATGCTTTGATGACTTCACAGTTAAATGTACCATTAGGAAGTCCCCATGGTTGATAGAGAAAGAGCACTGGTGCCATGACCCATGAGGGTCCATCTCCCTCCTTGAATCCTCCCCTCTGTCGCTGCCTTCTGCTCACCATGAAAGGACCAGTTGTTTTCCTCCGACACCCTTCCATCATGCCATCGCTGCCTTGGAGCAGATCAGCCATGGGCTGTACTTGTGGGCCAAAATGCATCACTCCCACTCTAAGTTGTGGGTGTTGGCTTCAGTGCCCCAGTGGCGAGCAAATGACTGAAGGATAAGTCAGTCTGTGGAGTAGTGCAGGAGAAGGGTTGGGTTGCTAATGCTCTGAGGACAAAAGGGACATTGACATCTGAGGAGCGAAGGAAGAGTAACACAGCTAAAATCTAGAAGGGAAAGAAAATTGGCATCAGGTGAAATGAGAAAGGAAAGGAGCCATAAAATGCTTCAAAAGAATTGAATTTAGACCAAGCGCAATGCAGAGCCACAGAAGGCTTCCAAGTAGGGGAGTCATCACTCCTATTTGCATTTTCATGGAATCATTTTTTATTTGTTTTGAAAACATGCTTTTTTCACTGAACAGATGAAAAAGGAACTTGAACAAGAATATGTGACTCAAAGAAGCTTTGCACAAAGGTGAAAGATGCCATCGTTGAAGATTTTAAATCAGCAGGCAAATATGTTGTATTTGAAGGTACAGAAGGGCCAGGACAGGCATGAACTCTTGTGTGATCATCAACTTTTTATTCTTTAAATAAATTCTTGTTTAACATTGAAAATGTATCAGCATAGTAAGATAAAAAGAATGTCTATTTGTCTTCCCTTCCACTTTATACTCCTTCACTTTACCTAGAAGAAGAAGAACAAACATAATTTCTCAGGGAAAAAAAAAACATATTTTATTCTAAAACACATTAAAAGAGTTAAACTTATAAAAATGAAAATTGCCAGTGAGAAATTGTTCCTTGCGCAAACGTGCCTCTCTGATGAATTAGTTTACTCTGAAAACAAGGACAAATAATCTTCCATAGAACAAGGCAGTTTAAAATAATTAATTAGTGCACACAACAAAGGAGTAAAGGTTGTAGGCCAGCTACTCCTTTATCCTCTCTATATTTCATATATTCATAAGGTTTTCTATGCAGCAAAGAATGTAAGCATACACAGGCTATTTCACAATACTGAATGAACCCTGATAATGGAAGTGCTAGATTCTATTAGAGTCTTCACAAAAAGACTGGATAATCCAAATTTAGGGCCAAGAATGGCTGAGTTTTTCTGAGCCAATATTTATAGGATAAATAAGATGTACCAGAAAGAGGAGATAGAAAAAAGAGCATATAGAAAGTGTAAAGGGTAAAAACAGCATCCCATGTTTCCAAAATTATGAATTTGGAATAGTTCAAGGATAGGGAGTGACAGGGTCTTAACTCTGCAATGAATCCAGGAGGGTAAAAACTTTAAGCCTTGTGTTCGTAACATTCTATGGTTTTCAGCAGAAATTCTACCCTGAGATAAGTGGAAGGCATTACCATAATTTTTACTATTTCTTTTCCTTGAAAAACTTTGAATAATTGAAAGTAGAATTAAATCACCGACAGGAATAATTGAAATGCAGAGTTCACTGTTAATCATGCTAATCAGTGTCATTTTACATTAGCTCTGCTCTCCTACTTCTGCATTTTGTGCTATTATATGTGTGTAAAAAGAAAACTGGAGCTGCTACAGGCTTATGGGAAAAATGGTGCAGATTGTGAAAATGTCCTCTTAGAACACTCACTCGGAAAGTATCCACATTAGGAAAATTGAAAATTTGATAATATACGCAGTGTCATTTTATTGCAAAAAGGAGAAATTGGTTTCAGAAGTAGAGATTGGTGCTTAAGGATTCAGCTGGCGCAGCTGGAGCTTTAGGGGACACTTAACTTTTCCAAGTTCTGCAGACTCTTCCGAGGTTGTTCTGCAGCAGAAGCAGCAGTTGGAGTTTCTTTTCATGTCCAGAAATGGAAGTCACCGTGTGGAAAAGTCTCCTTTTTTGAGGGCTTTAATTTTGTTTCATTTCTGCTCTTAGGAAAGCTGATCTAAAAATGCGTTAAGCAGTTTTTCCTTTCATCTGCTCCACCCAACCATGACTTCTATTTTCACAGGGGTGAACAAGCAGCTGTCTATTACCTCTGTAAATGATTCAGAGGTGACCAAATGCTTTGTTCTACGTTGCCTTAACAAATGCTGGAGACGTAGCAGTAGCCTCACCTCACCTCCTGTGGTATTTGTTTCAGAATTTCCCAGGGTGAACAAGAGGAAAAATATCTGTGCAATTAAAATAATCAGTAACTAACTGAGAATTCGTGCATTTATCCAGGTATTCATTTTCATAAATTATCTTTGATTTAAATTATGTATATACAAAACACATAGAAACATTTAATCATAAAGACAAGTTTTTCATTTTTGCTTCATAGTTTTGCATGCATAGATGACATTTTAACCTTAGAAGATCAAAATAAATGTATTTTAATCTCTAGGTGGGTAAGAGCTTCTATCCTTTATAAGTATAGGTGTTGATCTTTTGCCAATAGGTAAGGCTTATAGCATTAGTTTTTAAGAAAAAAACATGTTGGCCCCACCCCCGTGGTGTGCTGAGATGGCAATGGAGACTGGGTGGTGATGTGTGCCTGTAATCCCAGCACTTGGGCAGCTGAAAACAGGAGAATCACTATGAATCTGATCTGTGTCGTGAGACCCTGTACTAAATACATAGAAAACACAATAAATTGGCTTGTGTTTAGGTAAACTGCTTTATTCAGGCAATTAAAGAAAGTACATGTCTTGTGTGATGGTATTTCCTTAGTGAAATGGAAATATTTTTCTTGTTAGCTCTTTGGAAACTGAAATAATGAAGCACACTGTTTTGAAAAGTAATGGCATAGGTAAAAGCAGTAAGTCCTTTATTAAAACAGTAAAGGGAAGCAGCAACAGAAGAGAACTACAAAGAAAGTCATTGTGCTTGGGAATAATCTATTTAAGAAGCAGAAGTTGCTGACACATCTCTTCAAAAGAATGAATACTTAATATATTTAGAGGATGAAAGAATTTTCAGTAAAAAGAGCTAGCTTTAGGTTGCATTTCAATTTCACACAAGTTACTGTTTTGTATACAATTGGAATGTCCTTTCTAAAATACTTGCTTTATTCTCCCAAATTTATGAGAGTGCAATTTTTACTTTCAGAGGAAAATGCCCTCCTTTATGGAGATTTCAAATACATCTTGTTTTAGAAGTTTTCCCTTTACAGAAAAGTTGCAATGTTCAACAAACAGTTCTTATGAGGCCTGCACTGCTTCTTCACTTGTTTAGGTCTTTGACCACTATGTTAAATTTAATCCAATTAATGAAATAATATCAATACATCCTGATGAAAAGAAACTCAAACTCCTTTTAGACTTCTTTAATTTTCTGCTGACTATCCCTTTGCTTTTCTGGGATACCATCCTAGGATTAGATGCTGGGTCTCCTTGGAAACTGCCAGGCTGTGACAATCCCGTGTATCCAGTTGTCTTCTTACATTATCAAAGATTTTCTTTTTGAGGCCTGAACAGGCCCTCGGGTCATTTCTGGTTTGGCTGGTGTATCTGGGTTCAAACCAGTGGAAATTGAGCCTCCCTGCTTTTTTTAAGCAGGCACTTAAACAACTGAGCTAATGGGCAGCCCCCCTTACATTATCATTCATGTGAATTACAGTCATGTCAGATTTTCCATTTTAGAACTGATGTTCCTGTACTACTGCCACTCCAGCCCCTCTCAGTTGGCCAAGCCAGAAATCCTGTCATTACCTGATTTCCGCTTTGCTGTACTCCTACTTAAAAATGTTCCCCTTCCAGAGCAACTCCAAATGCCTGATATTAATTTCTTCTGAAGACTGTTAAACCTTGTCTCTCTCCACCCCATTTTTCCTCTTTCCTTAAGTAATGTGTAATATTACATCTATTTTAGAAAAGCTTCACAGACTAATCATAAGGGTTATTCATCCTTTTCTATTTGTTTGTTTTTCTTTTCTTTATTTGGTACAGGGTCTGGCTACAGAGCTTGTACTCATAGTGATCGTCCTGTCTCGGTTCCCCAGTGCTGGGGTTGCAGGTGTGCACCACCATGCCCAGTTTGGGTAGCCAGCAAGGTGCTCCGAGGGCAGAGCTGGCAGGACATGCTGTACTGGGGATCTAATTCAGGTCTATGCACTTGCCAGGCAAGCACTCGTGTCTGAGCTACCTCCCCAGCCCCTATCCTTGTCTTTCTGTCTTTCTGTCTTTCTGTCTTTCTGTCTTTCTTTCTTTCTTTCTTTCTTTCTTTCTTTCTTTCTTTCTTTCTTTCTTTCTGTCTGTCTGTCTGTCTGTCTGTCTTTCTTTCTTTCTTTCTTTCTTTCTTTCTTTCTTTCTTTCTTTCTTTCTTCTTTCTTTCTGCAGTACTGGGGATTGAATTCAGGATCTTATACTTGCCAGGCAGTGTCCTTTTCCATCTATATCTCTCTTCTATTCTTCAAGCATGTCATCATTTATTTTATTGTGATGTACTTTTATCATTATCTTTCATGGGATAGCCACATAGTTTTGCTTTCATGTTCTTGTATATACATGAGTATTTATTTTCAAGTCAGAGAGAACAACTCCAAGTCCAAAGTGAACTTTTGAGGGGCTAGGGATTAAGCACTGAAACCCATCAAAGGTTTGGAAAATCAGGTTCGAGGTATCAGCGGGAGTTGACATGGCTTAGACGGCTTCAGTCACAGCACCATTCATAACCCAACACAACTCTGGCTGGACATTCCTACAGCAACAGGAGGACGCTGCCACCTAGGTCTGCCCACCTCTTCACCTCACTGCCAAGATTTTTAAGATAGCTTCACATATCTGGCCATCAATCTTACATCTAACTTCAATGTGTAGTTGTGGGGAAACCAGATATGTTATTCCTTGACTTTTTTGATTTTGAATTTAAACATTGCTTCCTATGAAAATTCAAAAGAAGGACACATTCTTCCTGATTGTAAGAATGTTCAGATACCGGTATTGAAGGATCCAAACGAAGGCACATGGCAGCGTTTTTCTCTTTTTGCTACCATTTCAAGCTGTGGCCTAGAAAACAGAAAATATATTTGTATTATTTTTTTGATATTGTTAACATACTTTCTAATATTTATGTATGCTTTAAATTGACAGATAAAATTATATGAATTTGCCATACATTACGTGATGTCTCAAGGTATACATATTGTGTGGCAGACTAAATCTAGCTAAGGAATATGCCCTACTTCATTTAGCTGTCATTTTTATGATGAAAATGCTGCAAATCCACTTTGCTAACATTTTTCAAGAATACAATGTGTCATTAACTATAGTCTGCACATATTATTTTTGTCTGCTGTTGTTTTTAGGTGTATATTTTAGGCATGAGTTTGAGATAATATATGTAATCAAGGCCAGAATTTTGGATAATGTTTTCAAAGCGCTTTGCTTCAGTAAAATTCTTTCACACCACATGACAGAATTTTTCTCTGTGAGATAGCATTCAGTAATGCTTTATGTGCTAAATGATGAAGCAATTTGGTCTTAATTTTTTTAAAATTTCAAATAATGTGTGTATTTTGAAAATATTATTGCATTCAAATAGTTGTCTTACTTTCTATGCCTGATTGATGAAAAGCTCAAAATAAAATTTTATATCTCTTAGATTTTAACTTAATTACCTGTTTCCAAAGTGCAATTTCCTGGGTTTTATTGGCAGAGTACATCATGACTTGTAATGAACCATGTCTTGCAAAAATAAAAAGCTAGCAAGCAAATAATTAAATCAGGTTTTCTTCATTTAAGCACATAGGAGTAATTAGACACTTAGGTTTAATTTGCTGCTAAAACCTCAGAAATTTTCAATGGTATTAGTTATTTTTGTGCACATTTCATTTATTTGAAATATGAAGCTATTTAGGTCATAAAAGGAACTTTAGCACCTTATCGTATTTAAGCAAATTATATTCGCACTTGTATCATATGGAAATTCAGTCCAAATGTGTGTATGAGCATTTTTTCTTTTTTTAAAAATAATTTTATTGAGAAACAAATATCAATGAGACAGTTTCAAAACCGATTACTGGCATATTTTCAATAATTAATACATTGATGTTGTTGTCTTAGTGGTTATTTATTGTACAAGATACAGACATGATATCTTGTCTCAAACACTATTATAACAAAGCTCTCTATTCATTGAATAAGAGAATGGGGTTGTATATCTATCCTAACTATTTTGAGTATACAGATACAAAAGGGTCGTCCATTTCTATCCCAATTTTTGGTTAGTTTTGTCAGAGTAGGGCATTCCACTGACACTTAAATATTGTAGGTGTTAGAATTTAGCAGAATCTCCCAATGTAGTCCAGAAGTCCATAATAGTAGTGGGTTTTCCATAAGACTGGAAATGTCCAAAGTTGTTGAATTTTTTCTTTTTTTAAAAAATGTATTTAGTACAGAGTCTACAGGGTCTCACTACACAGATCAGACTCGTAGTGATCCTTCCTGTTTTTCAACCTCCCAAGCACTGGGATTACAGGTGTGCACCACCCTGCCCAGTCTTGTATGAGCATTGTTATTCTGAAATTATTGAATCCTTTAATATTTAATTCAAAATATTATATTTGTATCTATATGTTCATTAGCTTTGACCAGAAAAAATCCCAGAGTTGAAGCTTTAGTTACTTATTGTAGACTCATTTTTCTCTTCCCAAATATTTTTAATGAAATGGCAAACAAATGTGCTATTGAAAAATAAATCTTTCTCTGTGTATAGATACATAAAATGACATCATATAATATTTTTGTGGCCATTTATCTCTTTTAAACTAGTGAAAGAAGGAAAAATGTCTCACATCTTAACCCATGTGAAAACAACATATATGCATCTACTACAAGTACCTTGATGAACTTACAAATTTAAATTAGTTCTCAAATTATAGGTAATTGTTTAAATGCTAGTAGTTAAGTCTAAATTTAAAAGAAGGTGGGCTCTGTGTATTTTAAACTATGAATAGAATGAAAAAGGTGGTAGAAATGTTCTTTCAGTATTCAAACGCCTTTGGCCAAATAAGCTGATTAGTTTAGCCCTTGTCGAAGCTCTGCACTGAGCAGGAGAGGTTCTGCCGCACAGCCTGGCTGTGCCTTCCAATCTCACCTGGCAATAGCAAGGGCCTGAGTGCAGTCCCTGGTTCAGCCAAAAAACAAAAGCAAAAACATAAAACAAAAAACAGTCTATTGATTACCATATGCAAAGGGTCTGGGTAAATTAAAGTGCGATCTAATATGACCAATAAAAAAGGGAGCAGAGTGATTTTTCAGTTGCCTGTTGCAACCTGAGAAGTAAATTAAAGGGGGATCCAAGGTGGGCCACAAGGCAACGCTTTCTAGCCATTGTGTAAGACATTGCATAAATCGAATCACTAATAATGTTCAGAAGATTGATTGGGTAACCTCTATAATATGCACAATAGCAGTTATTTCAGATCTCTGGGCTGATAATCCAAGAGTTAAAATGATATGCTGGAAACTACTCCAAATGTCTGATTTTCCTTTAGAGCAAATATTTGTAAAGTAGGTTGGAATATCAGAAATAGTTTTAATCATGTAAACTTAGGAATTATGTATGAATGTTTGAGAAAGTGTTGAAAGATAGGAACATTAGGAAAATTATCAATTTGCCTTATAAAATCAGCAAAAGCAATTTAACAATGGTATATAGCCTGTTGTAATAATATTGAGTGTTGGAATAAATTTATGGTTAATGCTATAAAAAAAAAATCCAATCTCGCTTGTGAACGGAAGTGAAAACCAACCAAGGATTGTGTCAGGACTCCATTCATAAAATTCCTTGTGAAATCGTGAGGAAAGCATGGCAGCGTTTACGAATCACAGAGGAGCTCTGTAAGGCTGGGCAGGAAGCAGTGAGTGACGCCCGAGTCCCTGAAAATTACTCGCTCTGTAGTTCCGGACCAACTTTCCAGACAGTGGCTGACTGACACGACTTCTCACGGTCATGTAAAGGGACAGCCTCCTCAATTCCTCATCATTAACTGGAAAAAATAAAGCAGAACATTTCTCATTGATTCCTTTTATATACAAATATTTGTATATAAAAGGAAGCAGTTTAATTTTAGAATAGCAACTTTTAAATATCTTATATATAGCAAATATATATATTTGATATCTACAAACTTTTTTATATTTGTATATTTATATATTTTTATATATGTATATTTGATATATACACACTTTTAATACAGGGTCTACCGTATCTACAGGGTCTCACTACACAGATCGGACTCATAGTGATTCTCCTATTTGCTTCCCAAGTGCTGGGATTACAGGCGCGAGGCACCATGCCCAGTCTCAATCCCTGTCTCAGCGCGCTCCATGGGCGGCCGACACAGCACGCAGAGGATCGAATCTCCAACCCCTGTGTCAACCTACGCAGGTACTTTCATCCGCTGAACTACCTGGCCGGCCCTCATATTTATATGTTTAACAAATAATTAGCTTGTTAATTCTGGCAAGATATTGTTGTGCAGTTCAGACTGGTCCTGAGCCCAGTATGTAACCCAGGCTGCCTTCAGACTGCTGGGGAGCGTCCTGCCTCTGCTGCCCGAGTGCTGAGTTTGCAGGCAGACAGCACCCGCCCTCAGCTTGTACTTACATATTTAAGGAAAATTCACATATGAAAAGGCCCATCTCTTCTCTGTTGAATTGATCATTATTAATTCATAAATTTTTCTCCTTATGTAATTACCAATTATCTTCCTTCCTCAATTATCTTGATTGTATTCCCTGTTGAAAAAATCCAATTAAATATCGTTGCTTTTCTACCCGCCTGAATCATTTTTAGGTTCTCTCTTTAGCGAGCTAAAATGAAAACGGCAGCAGTCAGAGACATAGCCGTACAACCCCATGTGTGTGCTGAATAGTCATTAACACTACAGTATTTACTTCAAAATCCATAGCCGCTTATACAGACAATCAGGAATTCATTAAATATATTAGCAAAGCATTTATCTTTCAACTTGTGAAACATGGGCTTTGCAGTGCGGAGCTCTGCAGGGGACACCGCTCCGTGGACCACCCTGCAGGAGCGGAGGCGGGGTCCCATATTTTGGTTTAGTCTAACCAAAGTCACAGCGCTTTTCTTTAAAGGTTATTTCAGTGTCAAGAAGTACTGGCTAGATTAATTTATATGGCATTGATGTCTTTTTTTTTTTTTTTTTTTTTTTTTGTATTTAGGACGGGGTCTACAGGGTTTTCAGGGTCTTACTGCATAGATTGGACTCATAGTGATCCTCCTGTTTACAGACTTCCAAATGTGGGATTACAGGCACAGGCCACCACGCTCAGTCCCAATCGCCATCTCAGTGTGCCCGGGGTTGGAGCGGCACAGCAGGCCCAGGGATTGAACTTGCAGCCCCTGCGCCTGCCTAAGCAGGCGCTTTAATCTGCTAAGCTATTTGGCTGACCCAACATTGATGTCTTGAGCCTCGTGGAAGTTTTCTCTAACTTTGAACAATGCTATTTCCTCTTTCTAGTATTCCTCTTCAGTCTCTCCTGTCATGTAAGAATTCACGTTTTCATCCACAAGTGGAGAACTGGAAATGGGAACACATTGGAATTTTTTGTTTTTAATTTTGACAAAGTACAGTGCATTTCTGGACACTGAAACTCCTTCACAATATATCGTAATTCAAAGGAATGGAAACATATTTTTCCAGCCTGAATAAAAAATTCATGTTGAACTCCAACACAGAGAGTGTGACCAGAACACATATGTTGGCCCTTACTAGACCTGAAAGTGTTACTTCTGCAGTGAAGGATATTTTTTCTCTTACTCTAGCTTGCATTTAAAGCCATGTAGATTGCCCAGCTACTTTACTTCCATCTTTCTAAAGATTAATTACCTTGGAAACTAAATTTGTTTTAAAAGTATATTCTTACAATAAGAACGATTATTTTACACATGAATTTTAATAAGTATAAATCATCAGTTGTATTAGAATTAATATTCTTTGTAATCAATACTTTTAATGTTGAATTGGTCATTTTATTTCATTTATCTATATTAAGCAATTGCCAATCTTTAATAAAATAATTATGGGGGCTGGGGATATAGCTCAGTGCCATAGGCACCTGTCAGGCAAGCACAAGTTTCTGAGTTGGATCTCTGGTACTAAAAATAAATAAAACAAAATAATTATATGTGATAGAAATGTGGTCAACTGGAACATCAGAATTTGCCAATCTCTTCTGTGAGTATTAACTCTATCTTTGGCTAATACATAAAGAAGTGATTTATACCTTTAACAATGAAAGCTCAACAAGTGGATGAAAAACTGAAATCTACGGTCAGAAAAGATGTTGGCAAAGGGAAACGCAAGAGCTCATATGTTCTGCTGTGATGCACACCTTCGGACAACAGTGAAAGAAAACACTCAACATCACATAATAAAAAGCTAAGAATTCCCCTCAAGGAAAGTTAAGTAAGCACAGTTTTGATAATGTATCATTCCCAGGAAGGCAAAACAAGTTAGGGGAGGAGAGAGAGAGAGAGAGAGAGAGAGAGAGAGAGAGAAAGAGAGAGAAAGAGAACCTGGATCTTTCATGAAAATAAAGGGAGACAATCTCAGAAGAGGAGGACTAGTTACTCTTTAACTAGTTACTCTTTTCAGGGGATATAGTGCTATGTGTGCTGTGGATAACTTTATTATTATTATTATTATTAT
>NW_004524601.1:12163497-12176733 GCF_000260255.1 Octodon degus
AGAGAGAGAGAGAGAGAGAGACAGAGAGAGAGAGACAGAGAGAGAGGCTTAGATATAATGCTTACAACAGTTCATACATTTGGTTCTTTTAGCAATCCCAGTATATAAATGAGGAAAATCTGGAAACAAGAGATTAAGTAATTTTTCACAAGAGCTCACAGGTAGCAACAACCAACTATTCAGATTCACTGCAGCAAACCAGTTCTCAGATAATAATTGGTCCACAGCTCTGCTAAGAGGGTAAACCTTGGGCAATCTTTCTTAATTATTAGACCATGTGTCCCTTCCATGCTCAGATGGAAGTAAAGAAGAGAACTTGGGATAGCAATCCAGGGCTTTGTGCAGATATCCAAACTGAGCCAGTGAGATTCCTTCTTAGGAATTGACTTAAGAAATGTCAACACAAAGAACCTGTGGGTGGTGGTACATGCCTGTGACCACCACCAGCATTTGGGAGGCTGAGGCAGGAGAACTGTGATGAGTTACAGGCCAGCCTGAGCTACACAGTGAGTTTATGAGCAGGCAAAATTGTACAGAAAGACTCTCCTGTGAAGACACTAACAAGTAACATCGGGATTTGCTAGGGAAGGCTACAGTTAGAGTAAGAAAGAGTGATATCATTAATTGTGCATCAGAGAGTGACTGCATATATATAACTTATTTTACTTGTCATTTCGTTTATTCATTCATTTGTTCATATTTTACTCACTTCTTTGTCCCCCAGTAGTTGTTGTTTTGCATGTTCTTAAGAGCACCAAGACTCACTTCTCCTGTACTTACCTTGCTGTCTGTACTGTCCACTGAAGACATAAAGACTAGTACCAGAGAGAACAAATTATGTATCAAAGAAACAACATACACAAACTCAAAACCTGGAGACTTAAAATGAGATGTCAAAATTAGGGCTTGGAAAAGGGGTGGGAAAGATTGCTAACTTTTGAAGTCAACTTCTTGTTGACTATGAAGAGAGTGTTTCTAATAAGACAGAGACAATTGGAGAACAGTTGATAAAGAGCTACTTTCTAGGGATCTCTGTGAGTCTTTGTTTAGATTGGGAATGAGATGACCTAGAGCTGGAATGGCACTGCTTTAAAAATATTTTTAAGTTGGCAAGTAAAATAGAATATATTGGCATCACATCAATTGATTCTCTTTTCTGATAGGAAAAACAAATTTAATTACAAATAACCATGAGGAATCCAGCAAAAATCCAGATGATTTGCTCTGACACCAGGAGAATTTTGCACCAGGCCTCAGAGCTGGCTCTCTCCCTGGTGGGACCAAACCTGGCCCTCATCTCTCCCTTCATATGAGAGAGAAAACCCAAAGGGCATGAAAGTAGAGAACAGAGAACTGCAACATATTTTTAGCTCATGGAGGCAAGTGTTCTTAAATAGACAGGACCATCAGAGGTCATTATTGAGAGAGAGAGAGAGAGAGAGAGAGAGAGAGAGAGAGAGAGAGAGAGAGATCTCATCTTACCTCAGCAAAAAGCAATGCTCCCCCAGTCACCTTCATTAACTCCCAGGAACCCACAGCTCCGAGCTGCATCTCAGAACCAGTGTCTCAAAGGCAGAGTTTGGAAAATACTGTGTACCTCTTACTCTTCAAGATCCTCTGTGCAGATTAGCACAGGAAGTCTTGGCTAACATTTTTCAAAGTTTATTAGATAAGGAAGCTTATTTATATGTAGTCTGTTAGCATCTGACAGAAGACATTTTGGGAAATATTGCAGTAAAAGAAGAGATTGTTGAAGTCTGCTTGGACTTTTCCACACTAAAATGACAGATAAAACTTATAAGTGTGCATTTTAAATATAATGTATATATATATATATATATATATATACACACACACACACATTTGGAGTGAATAAAGAGAATTTACTCTATGATGCATACTTCTAATAGCTCTGTGACAGCCAGCAGTACTAGGTAATGTTATGGTAGCCCCAAATTAACATTTTGTAACTGATAGCTCCTTATAGCTGAAAATAAACTTTTTTCTTATAATTTGAAAGAGATTTGCACTGTTTGGGGGACCACACCCATCTGTAAAGCTGTGATGCTGGAGCTTGATTCTTTTAGGATTATAAATGTAACAGTTTTCATTATTCTTTATGTTTAATGTAGGTTAATGTTGTAACACCTCCCCTAAACTCCACAGTTCAACACAGCCAGAAATGTTGCCTAGTCTCTCCACTTGTATTCAGAATCCTTGGATTGTTTTCATTCTCTGACATTCCTCTGGAGCGGTCATAACCCCTGTCCTACACACCAGCAACAGCCTTCATGAGAGCCTGTGTTGCTGTCACAAACCTTTCACAACATAGCCAGAGTGTCGCTTTCTAAATATAACTTACATTTCATTGGTTCCTTTGTCTCAAGTTCTTAAAATAGCTAACCTTGCTCTCAGAGTAATATCCAAACTACTTGGCCTGCAAGTCTCTGCAGGGTTCAGTCAACTTTCCTGAATACTAGGCTGACTCTACAGAGCAGGTGCCTGAAGAGCTAGCTCTCTTTTTGAATTGGATTCTAGTGCTCAGATTCTTTAGTGCTATTGCAGTTCCTTCACTTCTCCCTTCCTGAAGAGATTCTAGTGGCTTGAAGTGGCTAACCTGATATGCTGAGCATTCTCATAGGCTCCTCTGGGTCTGCCTGATGCTGCTCTTTTAGCTGCTTCATTTGTATATTCCAGAGGCGGTTGCCACATGGTCTGCATTGCTCAGACACCCCACACAGCAGTTCTACATTTTTCATTGTCATTCGTTTCCAGAATTGGGAGATGCATGTAGACCTCGGAAGAGAGACACAGTGTTATGGTAGTAGTGCACCCCCTCAAATATGGGAATAAAACACCAGAGGTCATTATTAAGTCATTACCTTTCAACCTTTCGTCGTGACATGCAGAAGGGCCACGCAGCCTGAGGTTGGTGGGATCTTAGCCTTGAAGTAGTTTCGTCTATAGAGAATTCTGCCACGCCAACGTGAACATGTCCACGGACTCGTCAGAATGGAGGTGGACATGTGCTGACACATGCTCTTAATTCCAAGAAAGGATTTCAGGTGGTTTACCCTGCGGGGAGGGTAGCTCCCACTTGGAATATTAAACTTAGAATCTGTGCTTTGGAAATGGTTGACAGGAAAGAGCTCCCATTTTGTAAATCATATAGAGAATGATGATTTCCAAGAGGGAAAGTAGGTTGTATGGTAGCTATGGGGCTACCCAGGTTTCCCAAATAAAGTGAGGTCCTCAAACTAAACTACATTCAAATGGAGCATATGGAAAACAAAAGCAAGCCAAGCCAAGTCAAGCCAAGCCAAGCCAAACTAAACAAGGTGTTGTAGGTGTTTTCTAGTCTGTGGGGTTACTGTTGACCAAAGGTCACATTAATTGTTCCACAATGAAAAAGATAGCAAAGAGTAACAGAAAATAGATTTAATAATTCTATTTATAAATGGAATTAAAACAAATATTTCAACTTCAGAGAACTTTCCTAAAATAAACATTTTGAAAAAACTGAAATTGTCAGAAATGTAAGTCAATATTACATTGCATATTCAACAGACTGCATGAAATCCTCGCCTCCATCTTTCAAAGTAATCATATATAATACATATAATTTTGTTTCATAAGTGCGACTATGAATGAATTTTAAGTTTTTATCCTCTAAAATCAGAGGATAGTTTCTTTTTAAAAGTCATCCTTTGAATTTTTAATGGTCTAAAATATTCAATATTGCCCTAGGGTTTTCTCCACATTTGTCATCTGGATTTCACCTGCACAGCCATTTGTAAATCCCTTTGCACATAACATTTGTCATTTATAGATACATATTCATGATGTCAAGTTGATTAATGAGCGCTTCTTCATCCCTATGGTTTAACGACAGAATATGCTATTGAACAAGCTCTTGAAGTTGTAACGAGACATGTTAATTATGTTTGTTTATTGCCAATGGTACATTTCAGCCATGAAACACTGAAGCTTTTTAATGTCTAGTACTTCCAGCATTTCATTCTTAAAATTCTTTCAGTTTTAATAATAATGGTAAAATAATGATGATTATCGCAGTTGCTTTTGTTAGTTCACACTCTGACAATAAATTTATTTATGTGCAAACCTCATAGGGTGAAGGTGACCTAAGCATTTTTTATCAACTTGGTCTTGATATATCAAATATTATATAGTTAGGCTATATAAATTATGTACTTTCTCATTCTTAGATTTAATTTTCAAGAAATTTTAATTTTTATATTGTTATAATACTCTTCATTATACAATAGTCCTAAAAGTTTAAATTTAAATAGAGTTTTCAACAGTTTATTTACCAGCCTCTGTAGAACCTTCATGAGGTCAATATTATTATCTGTTATTTTATGGTGAGCATATTAGGAATTTTTTTCTCATCTACCTATCAGGATGGGATAAAAGACCAAGAGACAAATAAATAAATTAGCTTTTAAGTGTGAATGCATAACAGGAATGGGAAACAGAAGTTGTGAAAACATAATCAAAAATTTTTCCATGCAATTAATTTATCACACTCTTTTTTCAAAATTGTTTTTATAAAGAGAGTACAAAATAGTATTAAAGCAGAAAAAATTACAAGTGATACAGAATTTCACTTAACAAAATAATGTGGATTTCACAGTATTTGTTGCAAATCATAGTGTTGTCTTCAAATTAGTTGTTCATATTACCAGATATATGCACATAAAATTGGAAGAAGAAAGAAATGTGTAAGAAATTACGAATATAGAAAGGTCAAAGAATTGAAAAAAGGAGACAAAACAAATTAAACATTAGCTGCTTCTTTCTATAGACGAGCAGAAATCCACAGTACAATTGTCCAAACCATCCTGCTTACATACATAGATATATCTCTTTCCCCCACTTTCTCTCCTGTCCTTCTCCTCATCTCATAAATTCCTTCCTCTTGAGTAGGCTCATTTCCTTTTCCCAGCAACTTTGTACCCTTCTGGTTTTATTTTGTCTTTCAGGTTCTCACGCTAAGGAGATAGTACGATGTTTGCACATGAGGGTCTGATTATTACACTCATTTTTATGTAACCTCAAATATATGTAGAACTAGTTATTAAGTTCATATATATAAAGCAGTATGCACTAATCAACAACATTAGAAAAAAGATTCTGCAAAGCTTTTGCCTTCCATGACAAATTTTCCAGAGTCTGTTGCTTGCCTTTTGGAGACAATGATCTAACATGCGCAGGAGTAGTTGGTTTAGAGTTGTACTCTGTGTCCCTCAACTCCTACTACTCATTTTGAAAAAAATATATATTTCATGTATCTCATATGCATATTCATCATAGATTGCAAAGTTATATCTATTTTTGCTTCTACCTTTTTTTTAATTTCAGAAAATTTTGAACCAAATAACCAGGATGTTTTGTTATTACTGTTAGTTTCCTGATCCTAGGAAATGAAACCCAGTGGTTTCCTGATGAATGCTAGGCAAATGCTATACCACTGAAGTAGAGGCTGACAGTTTTTATTATTGCCATGGGCTGGTGGACAGATGAGTACCTAAGTACACTATACTTGATTCGGAAACATGGAGAAAGGCGCAGCTAGACTCTGCCTCTGTCAAGTAATAACTCTGAATTAACAACGAGCGGTCAAAAGTTCTGAATGCATAGCAATATATATATATATTGCAGGGCCAAGGGTAAAACTCAGCATCATAACTACCGGTCAGGCAAGCCCAAGGCCCTGAGTGTGATCTCCAATACCAAAAATAACAAAATTAAAGTATTATTCTGATAATTCCTGAATTCAGAAGATTGTTTATCTACATTTAAATTACCCAAGGTAGCTGATTTAAAATATGTGATAATAGTGAGGAAAAAAATGTATGTTCAGCAGATATTCTTCAAAAAAATGAGAAAGTAATGTTAAAAAGCCCATAGTTTATTAGCAGCTGACTTGTTTCACTCAAAATATGGTTAATGTTAAGCATATATATATATATTTTTCTTTCTTTTCTGTATTTTAGGGAAGGGTCTATAGGGAAGGGTCTACATGGTGTTCAGGGTCTCACTACTAGATCGAACTCTAGTGATCTGCCTGTTTACAGATTCCCAAGAGCTGAGATTACAGGCGTGCGCCATCACACAGTCTCAATCGATGTCACTTAAGCTTATATTTTAAAGGAAATTGAATGTATTAAAATTGCTGATAAGAGCAGACTACAAAAAATTTTATGTGATTTTGTAAATAAGAGAGAAAAAAAATATATATATATATATATATATATATATATATATATATTGGAGCAAAATAAAAAATTTGTGATGCAACCCATATAGCCATTAGTAGGGAGTTCAAGGAGAAAGTAGAAAGGAAGAGTGAGCTTTTAATGTATAAATTGAGCACAGTGACCCTGTTTCCTTAACATACAATATTCCTGGAATTACTGTGGGGAAGAAGTCATAACACAAGGTGCTGAACTTTGGTTGTGAATTTAAAGTTCTCAGGGACAAGTGGAGACCATTGAGAAACTACTATCAGAAAGAAATGAGGAGTGGGATTGGAAAAGTGAAATACAGTTCTTATCTGTCTTAGTTACATTATTTTTGTTGCTGAGACAAAATACTTGATGCCCAAAATTAAGGGAGAAAATGTTTATTTAGCTCATGGTTTGTGGAGGTTTCAGTTCATAATCAGCTGGCTCCAAGGCAGGGTGGTGTGGCTGAGAGACAACCATTCATGACAGTAGAATACAGTATAAGCAACAAGAGTAAAGGGGGAGAAAGCCTCCTTCCCTTACTTATACAGTATGCAGGCTACCTGCCCTAGAGCAGGTGTAGCACTCACAACCCCAATCCCAGCAGTAGACAATGAATCGATTGCAAACTCTAGATTTACCTGCCTTGGAAAAGTCTGCCTGCCAAGACTATTTGAGGCTATGGAAGAACATCCAGACACAAACCATAGCACCATCTATTCAACTGAAAACAATTCAAAGAGCCTAGATTTTGAAATACATAAGAAGCTGAACAGGAAAGAAGATTGCTGGCAAGATCAGAAGTAAGGCATGTGATAACTCCACAAGAAATAATATGACAATAAATTTAGCATGTTCAGAATGTTTTAAGAATCCTTTTTAACCACATGCTGTGTCAGCCCCTGCCCCTGGGGCCCACTGAGACAGAAATTGAGACTGGGTAAGGTGGCACATACCTCTAATCCCATTGCTTGGGAGGCTGAAAACAGGAGGATTACTATGAGTCTGATGTGTGTAGTGAGACCCTGTAGACCTTGTACAAAGAAAAAGAAAGAAAAAGAATTATTCTTGAAGAATGGTTGTGTAAAAGAACAATGTATTATGAGATAGACTCAGGGAGAAAAAAGTTTGGGTCATAAAGGAGCCAGAAAAGGAGGAACCTAAGAGATAAAAAATAGTATTACTGAGATTAAAAGAAATAGATACTATAACCCCTTAGTTGGATGTGTATAAAAGAATAATGAGTGAACATTGAGAATTCACTTCAAAAGCAAGAAGCAACGAAGTAACTTTCAGGCTGAATGAAGATATCTTCATGCTGTGAGTTCAGTGAAAATAGACGGAGAAGTAACCTCTGAGGGATAGTAGCTATAAATGTCCCCACATTGAGAAACCTATGGGATTTCAGTAAGTATGGTTCGAATGCTTAAAAGCTTTTCTGTCCATATACAGATATTGAATAAGCCCATTGAACTTCATAATAAAGGATAAAAATTTGAAGCAGTAGCAGAGAGAAGGCAGTACTTCTAATGGCATAAAAATAAAAGAAGAGCAGCATCTTCCCACCCTGTAACAGGTGCCAGAAGAGCGCAGCAGTGGGTCTTCAAGTTGCAAGACTGAACTATTTATTAATCTAGAACAAGAGAGCTAATAAATCAGTCACTCAAGTTTAAGAGTAATGTTTTCAGAAATAAGCGCCTCGAGAGTGTCTTCTACATCAAATCTTCATTTGAAAAGCTCCTTGAAAATATACCCTATCCAAATGTAATGTAAAGGAAGCTAGAGAAACTCGTGAAGTAATAAAATAGTAGTGAAATTTGAAAGTCTTTTAGCAAATTCAATTAACTTTTCACCGAAAGGAGAAGTTTACATTAATGAAATGCAGATAAATCTACAGATGAAAATGTCAAGATTGAAGGGATACATGATGAATAATTAAAATGTACTGAGCGCCTTGTAGTATTCAGCAAGAATGCATATCATAAACCTATGGTAAACACTGAAAGAATAACTTCCAAAGATTGAACAGGGAACAGGAACACAAAGATCACTTTTACCACTTCAAAGACAGTCGCACCAATAAAGCAAATAAATGACAAATAAAAATTGAAAAAATTATGAGTAAACTAAGCCCATATTTATTAGTAATAAAATGGGCATGTAATACATTTCATTCACCTACTAAGTCAAAAATAAGTGGATTAAAAATAGTAAAACCCTAGCATATTCTGTGTACAAGACACACATGAAAGCACATCCAGAATATATAAAGCTAAAGAAATGGAAAATGTATATCAGTCATAACTGTGAACAAACATTAATAAACAAATAAACCAAAAGCTGGTGATTCAATCTGGAGGCTGAAAAGAGGTGCACACATATATGATAACTTGATGTCTAATGTTAATAATACAGCTATGTAGTGCTACGCTATGTGTATTATATGCACATTTCCATAAATGACTCATTTGTTTTGGCTGATTTGATTCCCAACTCCACCAGAACAACTTCAAAGGTCATAAATACTACAGTGTTTTACTATATGAATGCACATCTTTGCTTTTATATCTTTAGCATTTAAAATAGGCAAAGATTTCCTTTTCCAAAAATTCAACCTGACAGCATAATAGAAAATGTATCCATTAGTATAAATAAGGACTACAAACACAAGAAGAAAATTAGGAGACTCATAAATGTAGGGGGAAAAAATCCACTTTTCTGCTCATTAAAACAAGAGGTTAGTGCTTCAATTTCATCACTTTGGACAAAAATCATAAAGTAAAAAAAAATGCAGTTGACAAGTGTGCCAAGGAACAAAATTTCATGAAATCTGGTAGAAGATTAAATTGGTACAGCTACTCTGAGAAGATCACAGAGAAAATTTCATTTCTAGGAGTACCAAGAAATTTCATTTCTAGGAATATGCCCTAGAGAAATGCATATACAGATAACATATGAAAGACTTCACAGAAAATCAGTGCTTTCATTAGGAAATTATTGGAGTCAATTTGATGAGAATAAATCTCAAATGCATGATGTTGGTATGGATCCAGAATTATGCAAAGATACTTCAGGTAGGATGCTGTTTATAAACTTTGGCAAGCATTATTTATTTTTCAGGACCCATATTTATTCAAAATTTAAAAAAAAACAAGAAAGACAATAATGAAGCAGAAACTTAGGAGAGTTTGTATTTCTGGAGAACCAAAAAAGGGTGAGAGAATGTAAGAGGATTGTATGGAAAGTTTTATTTTTACCTACAATGTTTATTTAAAAATAATGTGAAGCATGAACCAAATCTCAACTGTACAGGAAATACTGCATAAGGACAACAGTGTCATCTTATGACAGCAAAATAAATCACCAAGAGAGTGAAAAGACATCCTACAGAATGGGAACAATTTTAGCCAGCTGTTCCGCCGAAAAAGGACTGATTTCTAGAACATGTAAGGAATTAAAAAAAAAAAAAAAATCAAATCTCCCTAATTTCAAAGATCCAGTCCAAAAATGAACATCTGTGATCAACAGATAGTTTGCTAAGGAAGAAGTAGAAATTGCATAGGAAAAAGTGTTTAATGTTCCTGGTCTTTTTTTTTTTTTTTTTTTAGGGCAGGGTGTACAGGGTCTCACTGCATAGATCAGACTTATAGTGATCCTCCTCTTTACAGCCTCGCAGGTGCTGGGATTACAGGCACACACCACCACACCCAGTCTCAATCACCATCTCAGCATGCCCTGGGGGTGGGGCCAGCACAGCACACCAGGGATCAAACTCCTGAACTCCCAGCCCCAGAGTCTGCCTAATCGGGCACTTTAATCTGCTGAGCTATTTGGCCGGCCCTGTCCCTTGTCATTTTTTTTTTTTTTTTGCATTTCAATAATATTTATTTACTAAATCAGGTTGTAGAATAGATTTAACCCATAGGGTTAGCTTGTCAACATTAGAGTTAGACTACTAAATTATGAATTGATTATAAATGTACATAATTTATTCCAACATTCTTCAATAACATGCTCACACACAATTTTGGAAAGTTATGAAGAGCTAATCTGAATGTTTTTGTTAATTTCTCTATATGTACAGCTTTTATTTTATTTTATTTTCTAATTTTGTGATTAATTTCTGTGTTTTATTAAGGCAGCATTTAAATCTCTTGTGTCTTAATCTGCTATCATTGAGAGAAATGAAATAATTTTCTATATTTATTTGTGCTTCTTTTGATTTATTTGCATTTTATTTTTTTAGCCATAATTTTATTGATAAACAAATAGCAATGAGACAGTTTCAAATCAAATCGGTAGGACAGTTTCGGTAATTAACACACTGCATATATTCTTCTTAGTGGTTAATTGCTGTACAAGATGCGGACTTGATATCCTATTTACAAACACCATTAGAACAAATCATTCTATTCATTAACAGAATGTAACTATATATCCATCCTAACCATTTTGAATACACAGATATAAAATGGACATTCATCTGTATCCCCTTTTTTTGTTAAGTTCCGTTATTTGAATATTATAGGTGTGTAAACTCAGCAAAATATTCTAAAAGAGTTCAGTATCCCATAACAGTATCGGGTCTCCTGCTTGACCCAGGTCTATCACCATGCACTAAACTAAAATCAAAATGCATTAAAGATCTAAACGTTAAAGCAGAGACACTAAATCTCCTGGAAGAGAAAGTAGGAGGAACTCTTGAAGACATAGGGGTAGGCAAAGAGTTCATGGACAGAAATCAAATCGCACAGGAAACAGTTGAAAGAATTAACAAATGGGACCTTGTCATTTGAAAGGTACAAATTAAAACACTGAGATTCCATCTCATGCCTGAAATAATGGCTAGCATCAAGAAGTCAACCAATAACAAATGCTAGAGGGACTGTGGGTAAAAAAGAACCCTTTTGCATTGTTGGTAGGAGTCTAAACTGGTTCCACTGTGAAAATTAGTGTGCAGATTCCTCAAAAAACTAGGCCTAGAAGTTCCATTTTACTCAGCTATTCCCCTTCTAAGTATCTTCCCGAAAGAATTAAAAGCACCATCCACAGCAATACAGTCACACCCATGTTTAAGGTAGTACAGTTTATAATGCCTAAATCTTGGAAACAACCCAAATGCCCATAATTTAGGACTAGATAAAGAAGATATAATGATTTTTATTTAATTTTTAAAATATTTGTTATAGGGTCATGCTAACACAGCTAAGATTCATAGTGATCTTCCTGTTTCAGCCTGCCCAAAGCTGGGATTACAAGAATGCTCCACCACGCCTGGTTTCAGGGCCAGCATGGTGTGCCCAAGATTCTGGGGCCAACACAGCATGTGGAACCAGGGATTGAATTAGGGTCCTTATACTTGCTAGGCAGGTACTTAGACCGCTGAGCTATCTCCCCAGTGTAGTGTTTTTATACAATGGAACAGTACTCTGTCATAAAGGATAAACTTGAGACATTTATAGCTAAATGGATGGACCATGAGACCATTCTCTTAAGTGAAATCAGACAAATGTGTAAACATCACTTTGTCTCTCTGTCATGAGAAACTGGAAGTGTAAATCAGAACCAAAATGTCTAATAGATACTATGAATTAGGAAGAAATTGTTCAAAAGGAAAGGGGGATTATAGAAGGGGAAGGAGAAAGGAAGGAATGAAAGGAAAGAAAAGGAGAAAAGAAAGATGAAATAGAAGCAAAGATTTGTCAATAAGGAGGGGAAAAGGTCTTAAAGGGAGGGAAGGAGAATAAGAAAAAAAGAAGAGTCACTTTATATCATGTACAGATCCAAATTTCCTACCATGAATGCAATCATTATGTAAATCTAAATGGTATCAATAAACTCAATAATAATAAAAATAGTGTGAAGTAACTATATTAAAACTGTTAAATTATATTCAAGCTGAGCAATGGCTACATCAATATGTATTAAATCAGTCTTTTTGTATCTACAAAATCAAAACATAATTTATAATATGATGTGAAATAGATTTTAATATACTTATTACTTTTATGATGCTTTACATACTCTAATATGTTTGATCCTTCCCAATCACTTCAGTGTTTGTAATTAGCGTAATACCTGGATTGTACTATAGTGAGAGTTTAGCCAGTGTTTGCTGAGTAAAGGAATCCTGACTGAATATAAAAATCTCCCCATTCTCCATAGAGAGTATAGACATAGCTGACAGGAGGACTACCACACTATGGAAAAAATATAAATATACAGATTCTAGAATGTACAGTTAAGACATTGCACAGGAAAAGATTTCATGCTTTTAATGATTTTCTTAATGTAATGTACTAATAGTGCATTTCCACATCCTTCCAAACAAGTGCAATAGGTTACTTTGAGTTAACTTTGATATGATCAATATAAGTAGCAATTATTTTTTAAAATGTTAGAGTAATAGGAACATATTTTTGAAGTGCATAATAATTATCTGTATAACTTATGATAAACTAAAAACAAAAGAGAAATAATGTAATTCTACCTAGTAGGTGAGTGCACTAGGAATCAGTAGTCTGAACAGCTATTTACAAATATGAACACAATAGATGGCATTCAGAACATAACTCACCAAAAATGATCATTTCAATCATGCTAATTATGCAATAGAAGTAATATATGAATTTCTGAATACTGATAAGATTAGGGCTTGTGCACAGTATGACAGTATCTATGAAAACATCTAAGTAACATAGATTTCATTTATTGGTGAGATTTGTATATAATAAATCTTTTTTTCATTTCCTTTCATTTCATATTAGTGTAGAGCCAAATCTGTAACTTAATTTTGCCAAATCTGTAACTTAATTTTGTGAGTACTGTTTTCTTTCTTCCTTTTCTTTTTCTTTCTTTGTTTCTTTCCTTTCTCCTCCTCCTCCTGCTCCTCCTCCTCCTCCTCCTCCTCTTCTTCTTCTTCTTCTTCTTCTTCTTCTTCTTCTTCTTCTTCTTCTTCTTCTTCTTCCCCCTCCCCCTCCCCCTCCCC
>NW_004524601.1:12183593-12185221 GCF_000260255.1 Octodon degus
ATCTAAAATGTTTCATTTAAATATTTGCATATTTTAAAGAGAGCACTGGGGCTAAGTCATGCTCTACACCAAATCCTAAGGTAATTTTATCAGTCAGAAACTTCTGAGTCTCTGTCTAATGTGAATATACTTGATAAGCTATGAGGTTTTACTAATCATGTATGACTATAGATCAAGACTGTATGTGGTGAAACTCAGTGAAACTGTATTTGTAGAATCCATGGAAGGCCAATGTATGTGGGGAAGACTTTATTCTATTATTAACCATTTTCTCATAAATATGAGCAATAGTGGTGGCATAATTGTGTCCAAAATTGGTTTGTTTCTCATGTTGAGTATTAAGTTAAGTGATTCTTCCTTATAATTTGCTGACCAAGAAATGTAAATACAGACAACAAGGTGATGCTCGGCTTGTAGATGATTTTCTTTCTGGGAAGACAAAGACTTATTTTCATGGGAATAAATTTGGCTTTATTTTGAGATTTTCAATTGCTTGCTTTGGCAGCATATATACTGAAATTTTGAGGTTATCTTAAGTGCTGACAGAAAAAAATGACTGAAATTCATCTTTAAATTTAAAGACATTAAAAAGCAAGGAACTCCTTGGTATGGTTATTCCAATTTAAGAAAATTATGCATTTTATAGTAGATGAATTAATTGCAATCCAAAGATGTAAAAAATTCTGAAAGATCTTCCAAAAGAATGAAATATCTCACATAATCAACACTATAGCCATTTTCAGTGTGAAGAGTGTTTCTAAATTGAACACCAACTCTGGAGCCTACGCTCGGCCTCCATCTGAGATCTATATGGAAAGCATTCATTGTAATTCTTTTGCATTGCTTATGGCGATTTTATGAATCATTTTAAAATCATCTCTTTTTATTCTGTATGTTTTTCTTTTCCTCTTATTATTTAAACCTTATTTCATAGAGATTTAAGTGAGACAAAAGCTATAGAGACGCAGTTTACATGGGAACAAAATTTTGTTATAGGAAAGTACCTAATTCAGTGCTGTCCTATGTAAATTTGAGGTCTTCAATCCACATAGGAAAACATTAAGTTTTCAGGAGTTACAAAGGAATCAGTGCCCAGGTGAATACACTGTAATACAGTGCGTGCTTTCCACATCTCCCTCCCTGAATCATCTACCCCAGAGGATTCAGGATGTAAGAAATATTTTAATTTTGCTGGAAAGAAACAATATATAAGACAACTTTGTGTTTGTTCTATGCGGAGAATTAGCATATTCAAACTCTGGTAGCAGAAAATGGTGAGATCTCCATAGTAACTTCTGTTTCACCTAAAGATGATATCAAAAATAATTTTGCATAATCTCACATGGGATCTGAAAGCTCGTGCCGAGCTAGCAGTGAGCAATCAGTGATGTGACTGGCGCAGGTGTGTGATGCTCTGTGGTGTAACACTCGCTTGCTTTCTGAATCAATCATGGTATGCTGCATCCTAAGACATTTTAAGAAAGTTTCTAAGGATCATGTATCCATTGACTTCATCAGTCTTATGTTCCTGAGGCAGTGGTAGGAGTAGCCCTATACTCTGCAATTCCCAGGCTGCATGGGGCCAGATTGAGAATATTTAAGGTAATCCAGACACTTCAGTGTGTTTG
>NW_004524601.1:12185321-12185890 GCF_000260255.1 Octodon degus
TCTTCTTCTTCTTCTTCTTCTTCTTCTTCTTCTTCTTCTTCTTCTTCTTCTTCTTCTTCCTTTTTTTGCTGTACTGGGGATTGAACTCAGGAGCTTGCTCTTGCCAGGCAAGCACTTATTCTACTAAGCTATCTCCCCAGCCCTTGTGAGTACTGTTTTATGATTTATAGACACAGATAATCTGAATCTAATCTAGGAATTAAACTCTGAGCAAATACATAGCATATAGAAGCAAATTGCTTTCAGGGATGAGTCACTGGGAGTGGGAAAGCCCCTCAGGAGGCACCGATGGCTGTATGGCATTGCCATGGTGTCTGACAGTACCTCTGAGGTCTCAGATGTGGTGTTATGGAGAGAGATTGGGAAGGATATGAAATATGATTTTTATGATTTGTAAAATCCATAGTGAGATAAATACCTTTGACATGGCTTTAAAGTGATTCTACTAAGCTGTAGGAAGACAAGGAGCTTACAAGACAGTGGATATGGGAGTTTGTGCGCAAGCCTGGAGAAGCTTCAGAACGAAGGCAGGGCATGTCCGAGGACCACACGCAGGCAGAACTCCCCTA
>NW_004524601.1:12192390-12194108 GCF_000260255.1 Octodon degus
TGTGACATTGATTGATGTTTATTAAATCCCTAAGCTCCCCTGGAAAATGCGGTTATTATCTTAGAGCATATAATCAAAGAAGTGTGGGAGAAATTATGCAGGAAGAAAAAAATTTCTTGCCTTTAAAGAAAAAATTGTGCTAATAATGTCAATTATACATGTAAGGGAAGTGTCTGAACAAGTAGGATTTCTTATTGAAAGTTTTTAAACCAGAAGTTCACTTTGGTTAATGTTTTTCCCCTTCCTAGCTTGCCAGTTGGCTACCTAGATGCATTTTTAACGTGTGACTGCTAAAAATCAGTATGATAAATGCCTATTTGACTTACTTGGATTATCATTACATATGGCAATAGCAGCGAAATGGTAGTCTAATTTTGAAAATTTCCTTTTCAGATTTTCAGAAGTTCTGTGATAAGGCATTGTGGTATCAACTAAACTTCAATCACTTTAAAAGCTGAGAGTCACTTTAATGGATTTTAGTGCAATGTTCTTTTAAAGATAGATTCCTCATCTTGGGCCCTCTGCATGTTAAAAACAACTATCAGATAACCATTCTGACAAAGGGAATTCCAACTGTTATAAAAATATAGTGTCTTTATTTCCAGCCAAATACACAAAATTCTGCTCTCAGCTAGGTCATTTGTTTTCCTGTACAATCGTTCCAAAATCTTAAGCCAAGTCGTTGGATAACTCTGCAACATGGTCTTACAATTACAGTCAGCAGTTAGCATTTCTGAAGCAATTCAGTAGAACTCTATTTGGGATAAGCTGCAGCAGAGTGTAATTATATTCAGTTTCAGAACAAGTAGAATGTAAACCTAAAGGTTTCTTTTTCCTTTCAAATTGGTGCTGTAATAAATGAATGATAGAATCCATCTTCTTGGGAGGAGGAAATCAAAGTTGTGGCTTATATTTATTTGCCAGTAGGAGTCCAGAGATGCTCTGGTGATAAATCCCCTCCATCCTACAGCCTTGTTTTAAAGCACTGGGGAAATGCTGAGATGTTCTATGAAGAATTGGGGAAAGCTATGAACTCTGCTCTGTACCTTCCGTTGAGAACCCAGATTACTCCAAGACAGTCAGAATATTCTGCTCTTGAAGGAAAAATACCTAAAAATACCAGGCTGCCACTCAGTGACTATTGCCTCAATAGTCTTCTCCACATTTTTAGTACAAGGACTCTGATTAGCTCTGGAAGGGAAAGAAATGATCATCTTAAGTTACGGCTCTCAGAGACATCATTTCTGGACAATTCATAGTCATGTCAAAAATCTCTTTCTTTTTGTACCAGAAATGCCCTCAGGACCTTACACTTGCCAGGCAGGCACTGTGCTACTGAGCTATCTTCCAGCTCACATGGCAAATTTCTAAGCCCATAAATCAAGGTTCCAACTAAGTGCAGCCCTCTGTACTCGGATAAGGATGCCGGGTGTGTATGCTTCTGATTCTAAAAGGCACTACAGCTTATGAGACTAGAAGAGTTTCATGCCAAGCACGACCACTTACTAGCTAGTGACCCTCAAGAGACTTAAACAGATCTCTGTGGAAGTTTTAAATACTTCGTTTCCCTCTCTGTGAAACAGATTGAATAATCCTGTGTACATCATAGGGAGAGAGTTGAAGAAACTGTTAAATAGAGCATTTGGAATTTTGCCTGGCTCAATAGAAGTTCTCCAACAAAAAAAAATTGCCATTCAATCTGAGGTACAGGATCTCAG
>NW_004524601.1:12195673-12196615 GCF_000260255.1 Octodon degus
GAATGCCTTCAAGGCATGACTGGCTGGCTTGAGTAGTGGGGATCGAACCACAGCAACCTAAGCCTGACAGCTTTGTTGAAGCAGCCACTTAAAGAATTGAGCTAAGGGGCAGGCCCCTGGCTCAGGGCTTTCAAATGGCCAATATCTCTCTGATTTATCTTGAACAAAAGGATCTAGCCCTGTTTTCATTGCTTGGTAAAAGTTAAGGCTTACACATCACCTAAATTTTCTAATATTATTATCTCATTCTAGAATGATAATCAGCTTTCGCCTTTTCTTCTTGGTAATGCTGTGTTCACCAAAAAAAGATAATACATGAGAAATAGTTCATAAAGTAGGCAATAAATAACATTGTACCTTCTGAGCATGGGCTTGAGATAAATATTTTTAAGAGCCTGCTGTATTCATATTGAGTGCTTGTCAAGTTTTTATTGCCTTTGAGCTCTTATGGATATTCTTTTTGATAATTTGTACTTAACTGAATTTATTGTATTTATTGTATTGTTGCTAGTCTTATTTAATAAACTGGAAGTATTGAAAAGCACACTATATATCTCTTCTGTGCAGGTGATTTTAGTACTATTCTTACATCTTCTTTTCTTTTTTTCTATTAAGTTTAAAATATAGCACAATAGGAAAAGGTAGAAGTAGGACTATTGTTCAATGAAATTTTTCTGCAATTCACAGCTCAAGAAATACATTAATGCCATTGTGGTGGTGTAGGGCAATACCAAATAATAACTATATTAGCCATTTTGGATGTTTTTGAAAGCAAACATCTACTTTTATAAAGTTGTACCCTGTATATTAAAATCATGTAAGCTACTTGAATTGTTTCAACTATCATTTTAAGGAAAATATTGCTTTTTATCATTCTGGGGCCTTCAATGTTTAATGCATTAATTTAACATAGATGCTCAGAAATTTCAGTATCTGTACTTA
>NW_004524601.1:12198305-12209370 GCF_000260255.1 Octodon degus
GCCATGACTCATCCACATGGTTGACACTGACAAAGGATCTACAAAGTGTGGTATAGGGCTTCAGGCTAAATCCTGAGGGAATTTGACTGACCTTGTCAGACACAAAAGTTACATTTTTCATTATATAGGTCTTGCTTTATCTTTGTCTTAACCATCCAACAGAAAAATATAAATATGAGATATAAAAAGTAAAACCATATTAATATGCTGAGCTATAAAAGGCTCAAGTCAACAACTTTTGACATTGCCAGTCCTGCAGATGACCCACTACTATTATAGACTACTGGACTACATTGGATTACTTTGCTGAATTCATGCCTCTACAATATATGAATGGCAATGGAATACCCATCTCTGACAAAAGTAAACAAAAAAGGGGTCATAAATGAAGGAGCATTTTGTACTGAAAAAATATATATCTGTATATACAAAACAGTTTGGATAGATATATAACTACTTTCTCCTAGTTCAATGGAAGAAACTTTTGAACCAATAGCATTTAGACAGGATATCATGTCTGCATCTTGTACTATGAATAAATACAATGAAGACAACAATATGCAATGTATTAATTATTGTAACTGTCCCAAGTACCCAGTTTTGAAACTATCTCATTGCTACTTCTTTCTTAAAATTAATTTAAAAAATCACATGAAGACAGAGAAAAAAAAACAAAGAAGCTAACTTTAGAGTTCATTCATTCATCATGTATTTAACCTTTACTATGTACAAGTCCTAATATGAAAGGACTTAAATAGCACATTTTCTAAAAATTTATTTCTGCCTCTCTGGGTTTAGTATCATGACAGATTTGACGCAGAATTATTTTCAAGAAGTGTGATATGAACGCTATCACAGAGAAGGTATCACTGAGGAAGAAGAACTTATTTTCCATTTTGGGTTCCGTGAAAGAGGTCGCGCATACTATATTTAGCAAGACGGATTTGCACATGACACCCATGTGGAATGAATGCTCTCAGCTGAAGAAAGGTATGATTGAACTGGTAGAGGCAGGAAAATCCGGCGAGGGTTTAGGTGGACTCACCAACTGGCACTCAGCTGGCTTAATGTGGCCTGCAGTAATGTCTTGTCTATACTGCACCCTAATTAACGTTGTTTAGAATTGTTGCCACAGTTAGAAAGCAGGAAAACTCCAGGTTTTCAGTTTCTGGTTAAAAAAATCAAAGTTTTCATCAAATTTGTTGCTCAGATTATCAGAGGTATGCAAGCTTAATCAAACAATTATTTCTTTCAAGCTTCAATAAGCTTATTTTCTTTTATTTTAGTTTTCAATAATTTTATTGCGAAACAAATAGCAGTGAGGCAGTTTCAAATCCAATTAGTAGGACAGTTTCAATAATTTAATACATTGCATATTGTTGTCTTAGTGGTTATTCATTGTACAAGATGCAGACATGATATCCTGTCCAGAGACACTATTAGAATAAATCTCTCTATTCATTGAATTAAGTGAATGCAGTTGTATATCTATCCTATTTTGAATATACAGATACAAAATGGTTGTTCATTTGTATCCCCTTTTTTGTTTAATTTTGTCAGAGAAGGGGATTCCATTGTCATTTAAGTATTATAGGGGTGTAAATTCAGCAAAATATTCCAGTATAGTCCAGTAGTCCATAATAGTAGTGTGCTTTCCATAGGACTGGCAATGTCAGAAGTTGTTGACCTGAGCCTTTTACAGATCAGCATATTGATATGGCTTTACTTTTTATACTTCATTTTTATACTTTTTTGCTGGATGGTTAAGACCAAGATAAAGCAAGACCTATATAACAAGAAATGTAGCTTTTGTATCTGATAAGGTCAGTGAAAACCCCTCAGGATTTAGCTTGAAACCTTGTACCATAGTTTGTAGATCCTTTGTCAGTGTCAGCCACGCGGATGCGTCATGGCCATTGCTCGGCCAATGTGCTCTCTGTGAAAGGCTGCGAGAATGTTTTCTCTCCATGTGACTCTCCTTAGGCATACTCTACATCATTGATCACTTTCCTCTGTGGCCCCATAATCTCCTTGATCAGAAAATTTGGGAAACAACTGAGTTATGTGTTACAGTACAAGTTCTCATATGTCCTGAGTCTTTGCTGACCTTGAAAGGTTAGGGCCAAAACATTGGCTGTCCTTCCAGCCCTCCTTTTTCTCTAATTTTTTATCTGTAAACTTATGTTGTTTACCCTCCAGAAGAGAAGCTTATTGTTATTACTTTACAACCTAGGCAGTTGAACTTAACCTCACTATTTGTCTGAATATCTAACATCTTAGGCATGACATGGAACAGGTATTTTTCATCAAGCATTGATATGTTAAACTTTAAGACCCTACAGAATATGAAGAAAAAATTAAAATATATTTTCAAATATAGGAATAAACAATTACATATTTTTACACAGAAGTTTAGAAATCTAACCATATACATCATTATAGCAGGACAGTCCCGAAACATCCCTTTTCTTGTTTCCTGCCTTCATTCACCACACCTTTCCTTTTAAAGAAACATCTACCCAAGAGACAGCATAGCAGCAACTGGCATGTCATGACAAGCACCACATGATCAGAAGACCAGAATGACAGGCACTCTAAGCATAACCCTACTATTGCACATTGCTATCTTCAGTACAGTTGCTTAGTTTTATCAAACAATTAAACATTAATTCTTCCTTTCAAGTAACCATAATTTATTGTTCGTTGTCACCTCTCCCCCCCTTTTTTAAATGTATTTTGTACAGAGCCTCACTACACAGCTCGGTCTTGTGGTGATCCTCCTGTTTTCAGCCTCCCCAGCACTGGGATTAAAGGCATATAACACTATGCACAGATTTGGTCCCTGGCTCACCGCATCCCCGGTGGGGCTGGCACAGCGTGTGGTGCCAGAATCGAATCCGGGCAGGATTCTTGCTCCTGCTTAAGCAGGCGATTAGTCCGCTGAACTATCTCGCCAGCCCTCTTTGTACTCTATTTTTAATTTTTGAATTTATTTTAAAGAGAGTGTAAAAATAATAGATAAGACATTAGAAATGATGCACATTTAAAAAACAAAATGAAAGGTATTCAACAGAGGTTGCCATATTGCACGTTGCTGTCTTCTGTGTAGTTGCTCAGATTACAGTTATTAGCATATAAAATTGGTCAATATGTACAACGGTTGTTAATTGCCTACTCTTATTTTGAAATTCTGCACCACTTTATTGTTTTACATTGTTTTGCTTTTTTGGCTTTGTTCTTGTTATTTGTTTCTGTTTCTTTTTTCTTTAAATTAAAATTTGCAAAAACAAAGCCTTGTGTGCATTCCACACAGCTGCACTGAGTGCCCCACACAGCCTAGCTGGAGCAGAGGCTGCGGCACCCTTCGAAAGCAGACATCACCACTCCTTCTCCAAACAGCCAATTTCTCCATTCACTTACTTGTTTGCTTTCTGTAATTGCATTAGTTGCCCCTGGCCAGGATGACAGTGTTAATATTGTGTGTTGTTGATTGCTGTTTCTCTTCTGCAATGTATCAAAACTTATAAACTTTATTGAAAGTAGTACATGTTCTATAAAAATTTGAAATCATTTTTGCAGGCAGATTAAAAACAAGTTTTTTTCCAGATCTAATAAAATTTTTAATTTAATTTATATTGTACTCTTTAAACACAATCAAAATATAGTTTTTAGCTCCATTTTTTCCCTATAATTTTATTGAGAGACAAATAGCAATGAGATCTAGCTCCATTTTAAAAGGCAATTACTCAAGTAATTTTTTTTCAGGATGTTAACGATTTTGTGTTTGGAAAAATATTCACATAACTTGGAAGGATGTGACTATTGATTGAGCTGTTTTTAGAATGCAAAGTTTGAACCTTAAAAATTGGAAATACTATATATTCCTTAATCTTTGTAAGTAAAAAGAAAAGCAAAGCAAAAATAGTGCTATATAGCTCCTAGTTCACATCAGCAGGTTGACAAGGAATTTTGACACAATTCCCTTTTAGGATTAAAAAAATATGGGAAATTGTACTGTATTTTGTCAGCCTTGTCTTGAAGGTAGATTTGGAGGGATTGCTTTTCTTGACATTTCTTTAAATATGCAGAAAAGACACAGTGAGTAGAAGGAAAAGATTCAATTCAAGTGTCCATCTCAATACCCAGATTGTCACAATTTATCTCTGGAAATGAAGAGAAGAATGAACTTCTCCATATTATACCAGTGCAGATGAGCTTGGCTTCATTAGTATAAATGAAATATAGCTCAGAAATAGGAAAAATCCTAACCTTTTGCTGAACCGACTGTGCAAATTTATCTCTCCATTTATAACAGGGTGTAAGAAGGACCCAGGAATCACCAGATTTCAGATGTGCCCTCTGTGAAGGATTCATGAGTTGGTGCTAAATTATTCTGGGAAGTCACAATTGAAAACCATAGTAAAACTTTCTTTAGCCTTAAAATTATGCTCCATGCCAGAACTGAGGCACAGACAGGATGAGTTATCTGACTGTGACTAGAAGGGTATTTGGTGGTGGGTGACTGGAAGGTTTCGCATCATCTGAAGAAGAGTTGGGGAGAGAGCAGGACCTGGGTTATGCTTGACAGGCACCTTCCCATCCCACTATAGCAGAGTGCTAAAGGAGTCCAACAGACAATGCACATCATGATTTATGGTTTCTGATGTGAAACAGTTTCTGAGTAGCCTGTTGGAAGAAGCTTGAGAATTCTTCATGGCAAAGATAACGTTATTGAATGTCCAGTAATGAAGCCAGCCATGATAGAAGCACCTCCACCCTGTGAAGGCATCCCTGGAGCCAGCCATAGGTCTACCTGTTTTCATAGCTGTATCCTGACCTGTCTTGATTTCTTTTTAATAGGACACAAGATAATTCTGTCAAACGAAGGGTAAGATCAGGAAGACTTAAGGGGTGAAAGCACAAGAAGTAAGATAAAAAGGGCTGGCCAGATAGCTCAGCAGATTGAAATGTCTGCTTAGGCAGGTGCAGGGACCGAGGTTCTATCTCTGGCACCACATGCAGTAACGGCCCCACCCTCAGGGCGTGCTGAGACTGCGATCAAGACTGGCTATGCTGGCAAGCGTCTGTAATCCCAGTTCTTTGGAAGCTGAAAACAGGAGGATCACTATGGGTTCAATCTATGTAGTGAGACCCTGTAGACCCTGTAAAAAAGAAGTGAAATAAAAACTAAAAACCTAAACTTGATCAGCATCAAAATTCGAATTTTCTTTATGACCCAAAATAATTTGCATTGGAATGTGTCTGCCTGATAGAACTAAGTTTAATTCTTGCCAGGGAAGAATAGATATTTAGAGCCAACCAAAATAAAGTGAGATTCATGTTTATGCATATCAGAATTATATGTGTCATTTAAAGTCCCTCTTTCATCTGCATAGGTCACATAAAAGTCACTTCTACATTGGTCTATTTGTCTGTCTATCAATGCCTGCCCATGCACGCATACATCTACTATCTTGCACATGGGTTTCCAGAACCTAGGACAATTCTAAACTATTTGGAGAGTAGATATCATTCATGCTGCGCTATGTTTCAAATGTCAATAAATATAGGTTAGACAAGCTTCCCACTTACCAGTGCACAATAACTGGTGATAGGATTGCTGTGGTTTAGATCCAGAATGCCTAGCAAAACTCTCATGCAGTAAGAGGTGGGGCTGCGGGAAGGTGATTAGGTCATAGAACGTTGGGTATTTCAGTGGCTTAAGGCACTGCAGAGATTAGAGTGGAATACACTGAGGTGTTTCTATTTTCTTTTTTTGTACGGGGGATTAACTCAGGACCCTGCACTTGCCAGGCAGGTGCTAGAATGTGCTGTGAGGAGGTGGGCTCACTTCAGACGAGCCAGGTTTCAGGAGAGATGTGATGTGGAAGGAGGTGTGTGTCTCTTGCTCTTTCCTCTGTGTTATGCTCCTGGAATCCTCCAAATAGGCAGATTTCCTCCTCTTCAGCCCTGGGCTGAGCCGTCTCTGCCTGGGAACCTGCTAGCTATGAGCTGTGGTTTTGAGACAACAAATCCTCTCCCCCTTTGCACTGCTGGTGTCAGGTATTTTGTCCCAGTGATGAGGAAAGTGGCTAAGACAAAGATCACCTGTATGACTATATTCATTGACCTCAGTACAGAATTTTATACTTTTAAGAGTCATGACTTAGTAAATTATACTCAAATTCAGGTTCTTGAATTTGTCTGTGATGGCTTGTAATTATTTCAGATATTATAATAATTTCATAATCTATTTAGATTTTTTTGGTGCAACTTGGATACAGCCTTTTATACTACTTTTCATAAAAGACCATTATGGTAGCACCTGCTTGTGATCCCAGTACTTGGGAGGCTGAGGCTGGAGGATTGCCATGATTTTGGGGCCATCATGGCCATCCTACTTAGTGAGTTGGAAGCCAACCTGAATTACACAGCAAGACACTAGCTGAAAAGACACTATTCATATAATAATAATTTATAGGATGATGTGTAATATATTTCTTTTTCATATAAAATACTAATACTTCTTTTCATCTTTTTCCATTAAGCCTTTACTCTTGCTAAGGTTGAGTCTTAGTTACTTTTCTCCCTACTGAGATAAAAACACCTAACACCCAAAGTTAAAGGGGGAAAGGTTTACTTAGCTCATGGTTTGTAGAGGCTTCAGCGAATAATTGGTTGCTTCCAAGGCAGAGCGGCACATGGCAGAGGGCATTGCAGAGAAAGAGCTCATGGCAGGCAGTGAGCAGCAAAGCAGCAAGCAGTGAAGGAGCAGCCAGGGGTGAAGGCAGGCCTTTCTGTTGCTTGCATCCTACCCAGAATCCTCACCATTAGGGGCGGTAGCACTCAAGCCCAGGGTGGGCCTTCCTTGCCCAAACCATGCCAAGTCAATCAGCGGACTAATTTAGTAACCACACACCTTTGACTTTGGCATCACACACTCTAGATCCAGCCCCATGAGGCCTCGAGGGGACATCTAGCCACAATCATAACAGGTTGCTTATAGCTTTCCACATAGCAAGGTCAAATTAGGTAGGATCATCATTATTTTAGTGATTCTTGACCTACAAAATGCTATAAGGTTCCATATAAATGAGAAAATACCTATTAAAATTTTATTCACAGCTTAAAATTCACTTTAATTTCATAGTTTCTAGGAACATTCTTTGGATTACCTTTTTATCAACAACTGCAACAATGGGCTGTCCCAAACTACCAAAGGAATTCAAAGTCTGAGGATCACTGAGCGTGAAGGATGTGACCAGCTGTCACAGCATGTAGACAGAATTCCAGTCAGTGGCCCTGGATGTGATCATGTCTTCAAAACTTAGAGTCAATCAACATGTTAAATGAGGATTGATAAGTATCACTATAACAAATGAAGAGAAAAATGTAAACTAATGCTGAAATAATCATTCATCATGAAATTCACAAATATTGGTTATCAAAACCAAAAATAGAAGCACACACTAATGTCTTTTAAGATACAGCATATGTGGTCAAGGTTCTTCTCTCCCACAAATAAGCATTTCATATATTAATTTACCAGATTTTTGAAAAATCAGTGTAACCCTTGGAAGACTTTGAGAGAACATTTGGTTATCATGAAGTTCAATGACATTATACATCTTTCTTGTTTTATTTATTAATAGAATTTAAAGATAGTAATATCCTATAAGGTTGCCTTTAAATAATACCCAGGTGTTTAACATAAAAGCCTGAAAGATGATTTGTGTGAAATTATCTGATGAAAAGTTCATATGGTAATAGAGTATAGAATCTGATTCTTGGTACACTTATATTTTAGTCTTTTCTCTCTCTCCTGCTATATCTGTCTGTCTGTCTGTTTGTCTGTGAAACACACCTTCTGTGTAAATTCCCAGAATAAATCAGATACTTATTATATCAGTTAGCTTTTCTGTTTCTGGGACAAAATACCTGACATAGACAATATAAAGGAGAAAAGAGAAATTTAGGGCCCATAGATTTAGAGGACTCGAATATGGTTCACTGGCTCCAAGGCAGAAAAGTAGTGATGCAAAGCATGGCAAAGGAAAGCTGCTCATGCCCCGTCAGTCAGAACACAGGCCCGGAGAGAAGGGGGCAGAGAGCAGGCACAGCTCCCCGGGCTACCCCTTGTGTCAAGCAGCTCTCCCATAATTGGAACCCAGTGCCTTACTCCTACAACCTAAAGGACAAAGGGTTTCACTTGGCACACAGTTTTGGGAGACTCAGTCCGTGGAAGGCTGACTGCAAGGCAAAAAAGCCATGGTTAAGGGGTCACACTCTTCTACTCACCCAGAAGCAGAGAGGCAAGGGAGGGGCTGGGGAGGAAGACAAAAGCCCTGAGACACACATCTGCAGAACAGGACAAGCCTCCATCAAGCTTGTTTAGCTTTGAATCCATCTATGGATTAATCTATTGATAGGTACAGCATGCCTCCCAGGATATAGCTTCCAAAAGCCCCACCTCTAAACACATGGCTTTTGGGGGAAATTCTTGATCTAAACCCACCACACAACCCATGACTCACCCAACACATCTACAAGTGTGTTTTATAATTGACATTCAAGAACATGGTCTACACCGCCTTTCTATGTAGGGTCTCTGCACTTATAAGAGTTCCTGATTTTTGAAGAAGAGTAACATGAGAGATAAGCAAAGCCCAACAGAGCTATCACTATTATAATCTCTTCTTGAGAGACACGAAGCTTCCAATATTGAACAGTCTATTGATTAGAACAAATATAGTACTTAAATTCATACATAATGATTACGATTAATTAAATTACATGGAGGTGAAAATTTGAGTTGCAGCCTTTGATAGGAAAAGTATAAAGGAATGTATGAACTTTAGTACTTATGAAGCATTATTGAAATACCACATACAACAAAAAGTATAAGTTAAAACTGTAATTTTTAGATTTTTATATATGTACTAATGAACTATCACTAAAATTAAGATCAAGGGCTGGTGGTATAGTTCAGTGGACTAAGTGCTTGCTTAGGTAAGTGAGAGGCTAGGGTTGGATCCCTGGCACCACCTGCCACGCTGGCTCTACCCCAGGGCAGACTGAGCCAACAATGGAGTCCAGGCATCGTGGTGCATGCCTGTAATCCCAGCACTAGGGAGGCAGGAATCAGGAGAATCACTATGAGTCTGAGCTGCATAGTGAGACCCTACACATGCACATGCACACACACACATGCACACACACACACACACAAACACACACACACACACACACACACAACCTTTAAAAAATAAAATTAAGATCATATTAACTCCCAGTGGTTTCTTTCTTTTCTTGTATAATTTATTCTCTAAATCTTCCAATCTACCCTCATCCATAGACAAACATTAATCTGGTATCTGCCTTCCCTCAATATATGTTAATTTGTATTTCCTAAATATTGTGAAAATAGACTCACATAGTAGATGTTTTTGGTTAACTTTTTAAAAAACTGCCAAGGGCTGGGGAGATAGCTTGGTGGTCTAAGCTCTTCCTGGCAAGTGCAAAGACCCTGATTCCATCACTGGTATCAAATGCCATGCTGGATCCAGAAACCCAGGTGTGCTGTTTTGGCCACTAAAACCACATGTGGTGGCACACACCTATAATCCCAGTGCTGGGGAGGCTGAGATAGGAGGATCTCTATGAGTCCAAGCTGAGTACCAAATAAATAAATAAATAAATAAATAAATACCTGGCAAGTACTTCCCAAAGTGGATGTTCCACTTACATATTCAAATATGGCTTAGAAAACACTTAAGTGTTATCAGTCCCAACCTCAAAAGAAAATATTGGATGAACTGAGAATCAATGACTTTCTATGACCTCCTGATGAACATATGTCTTAAAGGAAAATATCACCCTAAAAACTTGAGAGTTAAGTGCATTTTAAAAAAGATACAATATTCCGAATTTGCTTACATAGGTGGAAAATCTTCAATACAACCCCCAGTGGAGCCACTTTGTACTTAACTGTTACTATTAATGAATTGTTAGAGGTTGAAGGCTTATTATTTTGAAAGTTGGAAACTCCCTAAGACTGCAATTAGAAAGAGATCCTCATACCTTTCCAGACATTCCCTCCAGACAGCCACTCCTGTCAGGTTCTCCATTATGAAAAGCTCCCTCTGGCCCTCACAGAGAAAAAGGCAGCATAGCCCTGGGACTCCTATTTCCATACCCCTTTCCAATATAGGTCTACTTTCTAGCAGGAAACTTTTTATGAGTGCAACCACCTGCTTTGCTTGGCAGAATGAATTTTCACACATTAGAGCCAACCAACAGGAGAAAATATATCAAGGAAACAGACTATGAATTCTGCAGCTAGGGAAGACATATGGAGTAAAGGACAAAAAAGTTGTACACCTGGAAGCAGAATAAAAACACGTGGAAAAGTCTACTTTGAAATACGAACTAATTAAAATTCTAAGATTTTAAAAGAAGATTATCAAATAGCTTTCCCTATCACCACACCAGTATAACAGTGAAAAGATGGAAACACTTCCAAGGAGCAGTTATGGGATAAGGCCAACAGCTGAGAGAGAAGACAAATCTAGGAATCTGGAGCTTCTAGCACAAGTAGCTACTCCAAAACTCCACTAAAGGCATTTTTTCCCTTAATTTTATTGATAAACAAATAGCAATGAGACAGTTTTAAATCAAATTGGTAGGACAGTTTCAATAATTAACACATTGCATACATTCCTCTCAGTGGTTAATTGCTGTACAGGATGCAGACATGATATCCTATCTACAAATGCCATTAGAGCAAATCACTCTATTCATTAAGAGAATGTAACTATATATCTATCCTAACCACTTTGAATACATAGATACAAAATGGCCATTCATCTGTATCCCCTTTTTTTTGTTAAGTTCCATTATTTGAATATTATAGGTGTGTTAACTCAGCAAAATAATCTAAAAGAGTTCAGTTGTACTGTAACGTCATGGAACTCAGCAGTGTCCCAAATTTTCCGATCAAGGAGATTATGGGGCCAGAGAGGAAAGTGATCGATGATGTAGAGTGTGCCTAAGGAGAGTCACATGG